>NW_016912521.1:0-6695 GCF_001483705.2 Eufriesea mexicana
TCCACTTTGCACTTGCCAAGTCTGCTAGACCCTGATGAAGCCGGAAACAGTGGTCGCGGCACGTTACGGTGCATTTGGCTACGTTAGGTTAGTTTGTGCTGGTTTCGGTTAGGTTTGGATATCTTCGACTTTTCCGCTATACACTGCGATTCTATGGACTCCCTCGCCCTGCTCGCCTCTAATATGTTCTGCTTGGCTCTTGGGAGGCCACCAATGCTGGTGGCGGCACGCTTGGTTCAGTATGGTTACGTTTGGTAGTGTTGCGGTTGGTTTGGATTGGCAAGTGTAGCTTCGATTCTTGTGATGTACGTTGCTTTTCGGTGGATTTCTGCTCTCTACTGCAGTCTAATATTCCCTGCTTTGATTTGGGAATGCTTGAAATAGTGGCCGCAGCGCGTTAGCTTGTGGTTGGTTGCGTCTGGTTAGGTTAAGTTTGTTTTGGTTTGGTTCGCATATCTTTGAATTTTGCAATATACACAGCCATTTTATGGGCCTCTGCCCTCTGCTCGCCTCTAACATGTCCTTCTTCGCAACGTGGACGCCAGCAAAAGTTGTCTCGGCACGAGCGCCTCTAACATGTCCTTCTTTGCAACGTGGACGCCAGCAAAAGTTGTCTCGGCACGCTGGGCTCAGATAGGATGCGTTTCGATAGATTACGTTATCTTTGGTTACGTATGTATGGCTTCGACTTATCTGCTATACACTGCGATTGTATGGATTTCTGCGCACTACTTTCCTCTGTTATGCTCTGCTCGGCTCTGTGGAGGTCGTCAATACTGGTCGCGGCACGTTAGGGAGAGTTATATTCCGTTCTGCTAGGTTTGGTTTCGTTGGGTTAGGTAAGTATAGCTACGACGTATGTGCTCAAAACTGATATTCTATGGACATCTGTAACTGATTGTGCTCTGTCATATTCTGCTCGTCTCTGGGGAAGCCATCAATAGTGTTCGCCTCACGTTAGGTTTAGCTGCTCTACGTTCGGTTAGGTTAGGTTAGGTGTGGTTAAGTATGGATATCTTTTACTGTTGTGCTGTTCATTGATATATGGTGGCTTCCTGCGCTCTACAGTGTACTACTGTACTCTGCTCGACTCTAGGTAGGCCAGCAATAGCGGTCATGGCTCGATAGTGTGTGTTAGGCTACGTACTGTAATGTTACGATTGGCCAGGTTAGAATGGTACAGCATTGGCTTTTGTGTTGTACACCGCTGCTCGGAGGATTTCTACGCCCTACGTTGCTCTACTGTACTCTGCTCGACTCTGGGGAGGCCAGTATTAGTGGTCTCTGCACGTCAGGTTGAGTGAGGCTACGTTCTGTGTTGTCACGTTAGTCTGTGTTAGGTTTGGATTGCTTTGACTTTCGCGGTATAGACTGCTTTTCGGTGGACCTCTGCGCTCTGCATAGCTCTTGTATGTTCGGCGTGGCTCCGGGGAAGCAAGAAAGAGTGGTCTCGGCGCGTCAGGTTGAGTTAAGCTACGTGTGTTTATGTTACCTTTGGCTACGTTAGGATAGTGTAACTTCGACTATTGTTCTGTGCGCAGCTATTCCATGGACTTCTGCGCCCTACATTCCTCCAATATGTTCTGCATGCCTCAGACGAGGGTAGCAGTATTGGTTCCTGCGCGTTAGAAATGGTTAGGCTACATTCGCTTACGTTACGTTTGGTTAGGTTATGATGGTATATCTTCGTCTTTTGTGCAATACACTGCTATACGTTGAATTTCTGCGCTCTGGTGTGACCTAGTGAGTTCTGCTTGGCCCTCTGGAGGGCAGCAATTGTGGACGCCGCACGTTACGTTGAGTTAGATTACGTTCGGTTGTGTTACGTATCGTAAGGCCAGAATAGGATAGTTTTGACTTTCTTTCTGTACACGGCTAGTCGGTGGACCTCTGTGTTCTGCTGTGCCCTAATAAGTTCTGCTTGGATCTGCGGAGGTCAGGAACAGTGGTCGCCGCACGTTACTTTGGGCTGGGATACGAATGAATATGACTGTTTGCTTAGGTTAGGTTTGTATAGCTTGGAGTTTTGTGCCATACACTGCTATTCGGCGGATTGCTGCGCTCTACTGTGCAGCAATATTTTCTGCCTGACTCTTGCGAGGCCAGCAACGGCGAACTCGGCACGTAGGTTTGAGTTAAGGTACATTCGGTTATGATAGGTTATGCTAGGGTCGGCTATGATAGCTTCTACTTTCGTGCTATGCACTCATGTCCGGTGCGCTTCTGTGATCTACTCTGCTCTACTATTCTCTGATTTGCCATGTGGAGGTCAGTAATGATGGCCGCGGCACGACAACTTTAGTTGGACTACCTTTGGTTAGGCAACGTTCGATGTGGTAAGGTTTGGATATCTTTGACTTTCCTTCAATGCACTGCGATTATATAGACATTTGGCGCTCGACTCTCCTCTCTTTTATTATGCTTCGCTCTGGGGATGGGAGCAATATTGGTACCAGCACGTTGGTTAGCATTATGTTACGCTTGATTTTGTAACGATTGGTTGTATTAGATTAGGATAGCTTTGACTTTTGTGCTATATTCTGCTATTCGGCGGATATCTGAGCTCTACTGTTCTCTAATATTTTCTGCTTCTCTGCGGGAAAGCCAGCAATAGCCGTCTCGGCATGACAGGTTGAGTTACGAAACGTTCGGTTAGTCTAAGTTGGGTCAGGTTATGTTACGATATCTCCGACTTCTGTGCTGTACACTGCAATGTGTTCTATTTCTGCGCTCTACTGTGCCATAGTACACTCCGCTTTGCTCTGTGGAGACGAGTGATAGCGTCCGCGGCACGTTGGCCTGGGCTATGCTACGGTTGTCTAGGTTAGGATAAGGTAACTTTGACCTTTGCGATATGACCTGCAATTCTATGGACTTCTGCGATCTCCAATTCTCTCATATGTTCTGCGTGGCTCTGGGGAGGGCAGCATTGTTGGTGTCTGCATGTCAGCTTGATTTGCGTTACGCTAGGCTACGGTACGCTTGGTTAGGTTAGGACAGGGTAGCTTCGATTTTTGTGCTGTACACTGCTATTTGTAGGATTTCTGCGCTCTGCTGTGATATAACATTTTCTGTTTGGCTCTGCGGATGGAAGCAATAGTGGTCTCGCCACGTTAGACTGAATTAGGCAACGTTTGGATATGTTACGTTGGCTTGGTTGGGATATAGTAGCTTTGACTCTTGTGCTGTACACGGCGAATCGGTGGACTTGTGCGCTTTATATTTCTCTAATATGCTATGCTTTGCTCTTGGAAGGCCAGCAATATCGTTCGCGGCTCGTTAGGTTGGGACAGGTCATATTTGGTTATGTTACGACTCGCCGTGTTTGGACAGGATTGCTTTGACTTCTTAGCTCTACACTGCGTTTCTATGGACTTCTGCCCTCTACTCTCCTCTCATATGTTCTACTCAGCTCTGCGGAGCCCAGCAATAGAGGTCTCGCCGCGTTAGGTTTTACTATGGTACGCTGCGTTATATTAAGCTTGGTTAGGTTGGGATAGGATTTCTTTGGCTTTTGTGCATTACGCTGCTATTCTGTGGACTTCTGCGCCCTACATTTCCCTAATATGCACTGCTAGGATCAGGGGAGCCCAGCAGCAGTGATCTCGGAACGTTAGGTTGAATTGGGTTATGCTGGCCTATGTTACGTTTGGTTAGGTTAGGATGGGACAGCTAGGACTTCTGTGCTGTACACAGCTATTCGGTGGCTTTCTGCGGTCTTCTGCGCTATACCATATTGTGCTTGGCCCTACCAAGGCCAGTTATAGTGTTCTCGGCGCGTTAAGTTTATTTAGGCTACGTTTACATATGACAAGCTTGGATATGTTAGGACAGAATATCTCAGACTTTCGTGACATTCACAGTAATTCGGTGGATTTCTAGACCCTACAGCGCTCCAACATGCTCTGCTTGGCTCAGGGTTATCCAGTAATTGTGGTATCGGCACGTCTGTTTGTATCATGTTATGTTTCGTTAGGGTAAGTTAGGAAGGCATGGTTAGGGTTTCTTTTACTTTTGTGCCATACACTGTTATTCGGCGGATTTCTGCGCTCTAGGTTGCTCTACAATACTCTGCTCCACTTCGTGGAGGCGAGCAATGGTCGTCTCGCCAAGTTTGGTTGAGCTATGTTACGTTTGGGGATGTCACGTTTGGCTAGGATAGGATAGGCTACATTGACTTCTGGGCTTCACGCTGCTCTTAGGGGGATTTCTACGATCTACTGTGCTCTACTTGATTCTGCTTTGCTCCATGGAGGCCAGAAGCTGTGGTAGCGGCTCGTCATGTTGGTTTACGCTGCGTTTGGTTAGGTTAGACTATTTCAGGTTAGGCTTGGATATGTACGGTTTTTGTGCTATTCACTACAGTTCGGTGGATTTCTGCACTCTACTGTGCTCAAGTGTTTCCTGCTTAGCTCTGGGGAGGCAAGAAGTAGTGGTCTCGGCGCGATAGTTTGGCTTAAGCCACGTTCGGTTATGTCTAGTATGGTCATGTTCGTATACGTTCGCTTCGGCCCTTGTGCGATGCACTGCGATTCTATGGATTTCCGCTCTCTACTCTCCTCTAATTGGTTCTGCTTTTTACTGTGGAGGGCAGCAATAGATGTCCCGTCACGTAAGGTTTAGCTATGTTATGTTCGTCTGCGTAACGTTTGGTTAGATTAGGCTCGGATAGCTTTGACTTCTGTGATATGCACTTCTGTTCTATGCACTTCTGCGTCCTAATGTGCTCCACCGTAATCTGCTCGTCCCTGAGGACACCAGCAATTGTGGTCGCGGCACGTTAGGCTGCGTTATGGTACGTTTGGCTAGGTGAGGATGGGCTACTACTGTTTTTGTGCTATAGACTGCTATTCGGTAGATTCCTGCGCTCTAACTTGCTCTACTATGCTCGGCTTGGCTATGCGAAGGCCATCGATAGCGGTCGCGGCAAGTTACCTTGAGTTAGACTACGTCTGGTTAGGTTAGGTGAGGTCAGGTTGGGTTAGGATATATTTGGCTTTTGTGCTCCACACTGCTATTCGGTGGATCTCTGCGACCTAATGTGCTCTCAAATACACAGCATGTCTCTTCGAAGGCCATCAATAGCAGTCGCCGCACGTTACGTTCAGATATGCTACCTTCGGTTAGGTTAGGTTGTGCCAGGTTTGGTTACGGTGTCCTCGACTTTTGTGCTATACGCTGCTACTCGGTGCAGTTCTGTGCTCAACATTGCTCTACTATACTCTGCTCGATTCTGGGGAGGCGAGCAACAGTGATCATGGCACGTCACGTTGCGCTGGATTACGTTTGGTTAGGTTAGGTTATGTTATGTTTGTTTAGGATAGCTTTGCTTTCGTGCTATACACTTTAATTCGGTGGATTTCTGCGCTCTGCTGTGCTCTAGTATATTCTTCTTGCCTTTGTGGAAGACAGCAGTAGTGGTCTCGTCATGTTAGGTCGAGCTATGTTACGTTCTGTTATGTTACGTTTGGCTAGGTTAGGATAGGCAATCTAGCCTTTTGTGCTATACACTGCTACCCATAGATATCTGCGCTCTACTGTGCTCTATTATCTTCCGCTTGGCTCTCTGGAGGCCAGAAATATCTTTACCCATGCCACGTATGCATATGACAAGTTTGGTTATGTTAGGACAGAAAGGCTTCGAATCTTGTGCCATTCAATGCTATTCGTTGGATTTCTGCGCCCTGCTGCGCTCTAATATCTTCTGCTAGGCTCTGTGGTGTCCCGTGGTAATGGTAGCTGCACGTTATGTTGAGTTATGTTACGTTTCGTTAGGGTAGGTTGGGAAGGCTTGCTAAGGATTTCTCTGAATTTTGTGCTTTACACTGCTATTCGGTGGATTTCTGCGATCTACATTGCTCTATTATACTCTGCTAGACTCTGGGAGGCGGGCTATAGTGGCGGCGGTACGTTATCTTGAGTTAGGTTGCATTTGGTAAGATTAGGTTGGATTAAGTTTGGTTAGGATAGCTCTGACTTTCGCGATATACACTGCTATTCGGTTGGTTTCAGCGCTCAAATGTGCTCCACCATATTATGCTTTGCCTTGGGGTGTCCGGCAACTGTGGTCGTGGTACGTTATGTTAAGACATGCTACGTATGGCTATGTAACGTTTGGCTAGGATAGGCTAAGGTGGCTTTGCCGTTTGCCCTATGCACTGCGGTCATATGGACATCTGTGCTGTACAACTCGACTAATATATGCTACTTGAGTCTAGAGAGCAGTAATATCTGTCTCGGCCCCTCAGATTGAGCCATGTTACGCTTGGTTACCCTACGTCCGGTTACGTTATGATATGACAGCTCTGACTGTTGTACTGTACACTGCTGCTCGGTGGATTTATGCGCCCCACATTGCTCTGCCTTACCCTGCTCGACTCTGGGGATGCCAGTGCTTTTGCGCTATGCGCTGCAATGAGTTGGATTTCCGTGCTCTACTATGCTCAAGTTTATTCCGCTTGGCTATGGAGAAGCTAGGGTATGTGGCCTCGGCACGTTAGGTTGCGTTACGCCGCATTCGTTTGTGTTACGTTTCGTTACCTTAGGATGAGGTAGCTTTGACTTTTGAGCCGTACAGTGCTTTTCTAAGAACTGATGCGCCATGCTCTCCTGTAATATGCTCTGCTCGGCTTTGGGGAGGCCAGTAATAATGGTCGCGGCTCGCTAGGTTGAGCTAGGCTACGCTCGGTTATGTT
>NW_016912522.1:0-1920 GCF_001483705.2 Eufriesea mexicana
CGTTATTGCTGTCCTCCCCAGAGCCAAGCAGAAAATATTAGAGCACAGTGGAGCGCAGTAATCTTCCGAATAGCAGTGTATACCACAAAAGTCGCAGCTATACCATCCGAACCAAGCCAAACGTAACATAACCAAACGCAGCATGACTCAGACAAACGTGCCGAGACCAATACTGCTGTCCTCCCCTTAGCTAAGCAGGATACACTAGAGCTCGATAGAGCACACAAATCCACCGAATAGCAGTGTATAGCAAAAAGTCAAAGCAAACCTATCCTAACATAACCAAACGTAACAGAGGCACACGTAACGTTACCCAACCTGATGTGCCACGGCCGCTATAGGTGGCCTCACGAGGGCTATGCAGAGCATAGCGGGGCAATGTAGGACGCTGAAATCGTCCGGATAGCGGTGTATAGCACAGAAGTCAAAGCTGTCCCAACAAAACATGACCAATCCTAGCCAGACAAAACGTAACATAAGTAATCCAAAGGGGCCGAGAGCACCATTCCTGGCGTCCACTGGGACAAACGGAGTGTGATAGCGCTGTGAAGGGCGCACAAGTCCATAGAATAGAAGTGTGTGGCACAGGAGTCATTGCTATCCTTGCCTAACACATCATAACCTGACATAACCAAACGTAGTCTATCTCAAACTAACGTGCCGCGTCAACATTTTCTGGATTCCACTGAGCCGGGCAGAGCATGTTAAAGCGCCTTAGAGCCCAGCAATCCACGGAACCGCAGTGTATAGCACAAAGGTGAAAGCTATCCTCCAGTAACCTAACCTAACCTAACCTGACCAAACGTAGCTTACTCAACCTTAAGTGCCACGACCACAATTGTTGGCCTCCACAGGGTAGAGCAGAGTAGAGTAGTGAAATGTAGAGCGCAGGAATCTAACGAATAGCTGTGTACAGCTTAAAAGTCAAAGCTACCGTGTCCACACATCTCCAAACGAAATGTAATGAAACGTATCCTAACTTAACCGAACGTGTCGAGACCACCATTGCTGGAATCCACAGTGCCAAGCACAATATACTAGAGCACAGCAGAGCCCACTGATCCACCAAATAGCAGCGTGTAGCAGAACAGACAAATGTGCCCTAACCGAACCTGACCTTACCTAATCTATCCAAACGTGGATTATCTAAACCTAACGAGCCGAGACCAAGACTGCTAGCCACCACATGGCCAAGCAGAGTATATTAGAACACAGTGCAGCGCAGAAATCCACTGAATAAGAGTGCAGAGCGCAAAAGGCAGAGCAATCCTCCCCTAACATAACCTAACGTAACCTGACCGAATGTAACTTAACTAAAACTTTCGTGCCACAACCACTATTTCTGGCCTCCCCGGAGTCGAGAAGAGTATAGTTGGGCAATGTAGAGCGCAGAAACCCTCCGAATCGCAGTGCTTAGCACAAAAGTCCGTGCTTCCGTTTTCTCACCTATACAAACGTAATATGTTCAAACGTAATATGTTCAAACGTATCCTAACCTAACCGAAAGTGCCGAGACCGCAATTGCTAGAATCCTCTGAGCCATGCAGAATATGTTAGAGCATAGTAGAACGCACAGCGCCAACAAATAGCAGCGTGTAGCTGAAAAGGCAGATAGGTCCTAACTTAAACTGACCCGATCTAACCGAACCAAACGTGGGCTATCTAAGCCTAACAAGACGAGACCAATATTTCTGGCCTCCATAGTGCCGAGCAGGACTTACTAGAGCATAGTAGAGCCCAGAAAACGATGGAATCGCAGTGTATAGCGCAAAAGTCAAAGCCCCTATAACCAAACCTAACCCAACCTAGCCTAATCAAACGTTACCTAGCTCAGCCTATCGTGTCACGAGCACTGTTGCTGGCCAGACCAGTGTCGAGCAGAATATATTAGGTCAATTGAGAGCGCAGAAATCCACCGGA
>NW_016912522.1:8768-10487 GCF_001483705.2 Eufriesea mexicana
GAATGCACCGAACATCTATGTTCAGCACAAAATTCGGGGCAATACTATCCAAACTTAGCCTACCCTAGCATAACCAAGCGTTACGAAACACAGCATGCGTGACACGGCAGACATTGCTGGTGTCCTCAGAGCCAAGCAGGGCGTAGTAGTGCAATGTAGAGCGCAGAAACCCATCGTGTAGCTGTGAATAGCACAAGAGTCGATGCTATCCTGTCCTAACCAAACCAAACGTAACATAGCTGAACCTAACGTGCCGAGGCCATTGTTGCTGGCATGCCCAGGGAAAATCAGAACATAATAGAGTACAGTAGGTCGCTGATATCCTCTGAATAGCATTGTGTAGCACAAAAGTCAGAGCTATGGCTTCATAGCCTAGACAAACGTAACGTAGCCAAACGTAATGTAGCCAAACGTAACGTAGCTCAACGTTACGTGCCGAGGCCACTAATTCTGGTGTCTATGGAGACAAGCAGGGCATAATAGATGAGAGTAGAGCGCAGAAGTCCACCGTCTAGCAGTCTAGAGAATATAAGACAAAGCTAACATGCCCTACCCTAACCAATTCTAGGGTAGCCAAACGCAACGTAACACAACCTATCGTGCAGCGACCGCTATTGCTGGCCTCCCCAGAGCCAAGCAGAATATAGTAAAGGAGAGTAGAGCGCAGCAAGCCATGGAATCGCAGTGAGCAGCAGAAAATTCAACGCTACCCAAGCCTAACGCAAACTAACGTAAACGAACCGAGCGTAACTAAACTCAACCCAAAGTGCCTCGGCCACAATTTCTGGCATACCCGGAGAAAATCAGAGCATGTTATACCACAGTAAATCACAGGAATACACCGAATATCCGTGTATAGCGCAAGAGTGAAGGCTATTCTATCCTAACCGTAACTAAAGTAACGCAACCGTACGCAACCTAAGTCATCCTATCGTGCTGGGACCACTATTACTGCCCTGCACAGAGCTAAGAGAATATACTGGAGCACAGTAGAGCGCAGAAATCAACGCAACTGCAGCGTATGGCACAAAAGCCTAAGCTATCCTAATCTAACCAGATATGACCTGACCTAACCAAACGTAATCTAACTCCACCTGACTTGCCTCTAGCACCATTGCTAGCCTTCAGTGAGCCAAGCGGTACATATTACAATACAGCAGATTGCAGAAGTCCACGGAAGAGTAGCTTGTAGCACAAAGGTCAAAGCTATCCTACCCTAACCTAACCAATCGTGACATAGCCAAACGTAACATAATTAAGCCTTTCGTGCCGTGGCCACTATTCCTGTCCTCCCTATCCTATGATAGGACAGGATAGCTCTGACTTCTTCGCTATGCACTGCTATAAGTAGCATTTCTGCGCTCTACTGTGCGCGAGTATATTCTGCTTTGCTCTGTGGTGGCCAGCAATTGTGGTCTCGGATCGTTATATTTTGTTCTGCAATGTTTGGTTAGGTTCCGCTTGTGTGGGTTATGTTTTGATAGCATTGACCCTCCTGCTATGCATTTTGTCTCTATGGATTTTTGCGTTCTACCCTCCTATAGTATGCTGTGCTCTGCTCCGGGGAGGCCAGCTATGGTGGTTGCGGATCCTTAGTTTTATATAGATTACGCTCCGCTACGTTACGTTCGGCTAGGTTCGGATGGTACAGCTGCGACTTTTTTGGTATACACTGCTCTACGGTGTATCTCTGCGCTCCACATTGCTCCCGTATGATCT
>NW_016912523.1:0-1846 GCF_001483705.2 Eufriesea mexicana
ATGCATTGATGGATGGAAGGGCGTACGTATGGATGCATGTATGGATGGATGTATGGATGTATGAACGTATGTATGTATGGATATATCTATTGATGTATGTATGGATGTATAGATATATGTATGTATGGATGTATGGATGAATGGATGCATAGATATATGGATGTATGTATGTATGGATGTATGTTTGTATGGATGGATGGATGAATAAATGGACGGATGTATGGATGGATGGATGTATGGGTGTATGTATGGATGTATGTATGGATATATGTATGGTTGGGTGGGTGTATGGATGGATGGATTTATGGATGTGGGGATGTATGGATGCAAGTATGGATGGATGTATGGGTGGATGTATGTGTGGATGGCAGGGGATATGGAAGGATGGATGTATTGATGTACATATGTACGGATGCATGAGTGTAAGGTTGTATGTATGTATGTACGTATGCTTGTGTGGATGTATGTATGGATGTATGCTTGGATGAATGTGCGTATGCGCGTGTTGATGTATCTAAGGATGAATGTATGTATGTATGTATCAATGAATGTGTGATTGTGTGTATGGACGCATGTATTGATGTATGTATGGATGTATGATGTATGCTTGGATGTATGTGCGTATGCGCGTGTTGATGTATCTAAGGATGAATGTATGGATGTATGTATCAATGAATGTGTGATTGTGTGTATGGACGCATGTATTGATGTATGTATGGATGTATAGATGGATGGATGGATTGGTGAATGGATGTATGGATGTATGGGTGTACGGATCGATGGACATATGGATGGGATGATGTATGAATGGATGGATGTATGGAAGGACAGATGTATGTCCGTATGGATGTGCGGGTGGATGAATGGATTTGTGGATGAACTGAAGAGTGGGTGAATGCATGGGTGGAAGAACGAATGCATGGATGGATGGAAGGACGTATGTATAGATGCATGGATGAATGGATGTATGGATGTACTGATGTACGAATGTATGTATGTACGTATGTGTGGATGTGTATATGTATGGATGGGTGAATGGATGGATATATGTATTGATGTATGTATGGATGTATGTTTGGTTGTAGTTATGTGTGGATGGATGTACGGTTGGATGGGTGTATGGATGTATAGATGTATGGATCGATGGATGTATGGATGTATGGAAGTATGAATGTATGTATCTCTGAATGTATGGATGTATGGATGTATGGATGTATGGGTGTATGGATGGATGGATGGATGGATGGTTGTATGTGTGGATGGCAGGGTATAGGGATGGATGTATGTAGCTCAGTACATATGTATGGATGCATGAATGTATGGTTGTATGGTTGTACAAGCGGATGCTTGTATGGATGTATGTATGGATGTATGCATGGATGTATGAATGGATGCATGTATGGATGTATGTAATGATGAATGTATGGAAGTATGAATGAATGAATGTATGTGTGTATGTAAGGACATATATGCTGATGTATGTATGGATGTATGGATGGAAGGATGGACTGCTGGATGGATGTGTGGATGATACAGATGTATGGATGTATGGATGCATATATGTATGGATGTATGGATGGATGGATGTATGGATGTTTGTATGTGTGGATGTGTGGTTGGTTGGATGTAAGAGTGAATGGATGTATGGATGGATGAATGGATGGATGTACGTATGGATGTATGTATGGTTGGATGGATGTATAGGTGTTTGTATGGAAGTATGCATGGATGTATGTATGGATGTTCGTATGGATGTATGTATGGATGCATGTATGGATGTATGTAATGATGTATGTATGGAAGTATGTATGAATGAATGAATGCTTGTATGTATGGACATATGGGC
>NW_016912524.1:0-2356 GCF_001483705.2 Eufriesea mexicana
AATGCCAAAGCCATCCTAACAAAACCCAACCTAACCTGACCTAACCGAACGTAACCTAACACATCCTAACGTGCCGCAGACACTATTTCTGGCCCCGCAGAGCAAAGCATGGAATGCTAGATATCATTAGCGCGCAGAGAACCACCGGATTGCAATGTATAGCACGAAAGTCAAAGCTACGCGTGCCTAACATGACCAATCATAACAAAACTAAACCTAACCTGCCGGGAGCACTATTCCTGACGTCCACAGAGACAAACAGAGCGTGGCAGCGCACAGAAGAGCGCAGAGGATAATAGAATAGCATTGTGTAGCCCAAAAGCCAAAGCCATTGTAACCTAACACAACGTTACCTGATCCAGCCAAACGTAATCTAACTTGACCTAACGTGCCGCGACCACCATTGCTGGCCTCCGGAGAATGGAGCAAAGCATAGTAGACCGCTGTAGAATGCAGATATACACCGAAGAGCGGTGTATAGCACAAACGTCTAGGCTAACCTCTCATAACCACACCAAACGTAACTAAACCAAGCGCAACCTAAACAACCTAACTCAGACAAACTTGCTGAGACCAATGCTGCTGTCCTCCCCACTGCCAAGCAGCATATACTGGAGCACAGTAGAGCGCAGAAAGCCACCAAGCAGCAATATATAGCACAAAGGTCAAAGATATTCTAACCTTATCAGACGCAACCTAACCTAACCGTACGAACTATAATTAAACCTAATCTGACGAGACCACTGGTACTAGCATGCAGAGCAAAGCAGAATGTACTCGAGTACAGAAGAGCGCAGTAAACAACCACATTGCAGCGTATAGCAGAAAAGTGGAAGCTATCATCGCCAAACCTATTTTAACCTAACCTAACGGAACGTAGTATAACTCAACAAAAGTGAAAGTCATCCTGGCCAAATTGAGCCCAACCTAACCAAATCGAACGTAACACATCTCATCACAACGTGCAGTAAAGATCCTCCGGACAGCGGTGTACTGCACAAAGTCAACTTTGTCCTATCCTAACCTATCCAAACTTAATATAAATAAACGTAACAAAACTTAACCTAACGTGCCGAGGCCACAATTGCTGGCCTCCCCAGAGACAATCAGGGCAAATTCGTTCACAGTAGTACGCAGAAATTTTCCGAATAGCTGTGCAAAGCACAAAGGTGTAAGGTATCCTGGCCAAATTGAGCCCAACCTAACCTAATCGAACGTAACACATCTCACCATAACGTGCAGGGGCCACTATTGCTGGCCTTCCTAGTGCCAAGCTGGACACGCTAGAGTACTGTAGAGCGCAGAAGTCAACCGAATAGCGGTGTACAGCACACTAGTCGTAGCTATCCTCACGTAACCTGGCCAAACGTTGCATAACCAAGCGCAACGTAACCCAACATGGGGTGCCACAACTACTATTGCTAGCCTCACGAGGGCCAAGCTGAGTTTAACGGGCCAATGTAGGACTCCGAAATCGACCGAATTACATTGCATAGCACAAAGGTCAGAGCTGTCCCATCCAAACATAGCCAGACGTATCCTGACCCAATGTAGTATAATTCAACCAATCCTGCCGCGACCACTGTTGGTGGCGCCCCAGGCACAAGCAGAGTGTGGCAGCGCACAGTGGAGCGCAGAAGTCAATATAATAGAGGCGTGTAACATACAAGTCGATGCTATCCTAACCTAACGCAGCGTACTCTAACCATAGCAAACGTATTCTAACTCACCCTGACGTCACGGGACCACTATTTCTGGCCTCCAGAGAGACAGCCGGAGTATAGTAGAGCATTGTAGAGTTAAGGGATCAACCGATGGGCAGATTATAGCACAAAAGTCTTAGCGACACTGCCCTAACCTAACCAAACCTAACCTAACCTAACCAAACCTAACATAACCTAACCAATCCTAACAAAACCTATCCAAACCTAACCTAACCTAACCTAACCAAACGTTACCGACCTCAGCCCATCTTGCCGAGGGCAGTACTTCTGACCTTCCCGTAGCGAAACAGGATATACTAGAACACAGAAGAGCGCAGAAATCCATCGGATAGCTGTATAGGGCAGAAAAGTCAATGCCATCCTATCCTAAACTGTCCACACGTAACATAACTGAACGTTACATAGGTCAACTTATCGGGTCACGACCGGCATTGCTGGCCTCGCGAGAGCCAAGTAGAGTATAGTAGAGCATTGTGGAACGCCGAAATCCACCGAAAAGCAGAGAATAGCAAGAAAGCCGAATCCATCCAAACATAACCAAGGCAAACATAGCCTATCCAAGCGTAACCTAGTTCAAACTAACGAGTCCGAACCACTATTACTCGCCTCCCCACAGTGGAGCAGGGTATAGT
>NW_016912525.1:0-237 GCF_001483705.2 Eufriesea mexicana
TAAGGGTGTATGTATGCATGTATGTATGGATGTGTGGATGGGAGTGTATATGGATGTATGTATGGAAGTATGTATGGATGTACGTATGGATGTATGTATGGGAGTATGTATGGATGTATGTATTGATGTATGTCGGATGTATGTATAGATGTATGAACGGATATATGTATGGATGTATGGATGCGTGTATGGAAGGTCGTATGTATGGATGCATGTATGGATGGATGTATGGATGAT
>NW_016912525.1:346-1435 GCF_001483705.2 Eufriesea mexicana
GGATGTATGTGTGTATGTTTGTATGGATGTATGTATGTATGGATGTTTGAATGTATGGATGTATTTGAGTTATATATGTATGGATGTATGCATGTATGGATGTACGGATGCATGGATGTATGGATGCGTGGGTGGATGAGTGGATGGGTGGATGGGCGGAAGAGTGGGT
Source organism: Eufriesea mexicana (assembly GCF_001483705.2). NCBI lineage: Eukaryota > Metazoa > Arthropoda > Insecta > Hymenoptera > Apidae > Eufriesea > Eufriesea mexicana. Next base: position 516 of record NW_016912525.1, read on the forward strand.
GTAAGTATGGATGTTTGTATGGATGTATGTATGGATGTATGCATGGATGTATGTAAGGATTTATGTATGGATGTATGTATGGATGAATGTATGCGTGTAAGTATGGATCTGTGCATTGATGTGTGTATGGATGCATGGATGGATGGATGGATTGGTGGATGGAAGTATGGAGGGAAGGATGTATGGTTCGTTGGATGTAAGGATGGGTGGATGTAGGATGGATGGATGTATGGTAGTATGGGTGCATGTATGGATGTATGTGTGGATGGATGGCTGTATGAATGGGTGGAAGTGTGGATGGGTGGAGGTACGAATGGACGAATGTACGGATGTATGGATGTATGGAATTATATATGTATGGATGTACGGATGGATGGATGTATCGAATTATGGAAGTACGAATGGTCGGGCTTATGGATGTATGGACGAGTGGATGTATGTATGTATTCATGCATGGATGTATGAATGGATAGATTTATGGATCGATGGATGTATGGGTGGGTGGATGTGTGGATGGGCGGATGTATGGGTGGATGGATGTATGGAAAGTTGAATGTTCGGATGGATGTATGTATGGATGATTGGTTGTATGGATGGATGGATGTATGGATTGAATGAAGTATGGACCGACGGATGTAAGGATGTATGGATGTATGGATGTATGGACGTATGGGTGTATATATGGATGTATGTATGGATGGATGCCTGTATGGATGGATGGATGTACGGATGGATGGATGTAACGATGGATGGATGTACGAATGGATGGATTTATGGATATATGGATGGTGGATGTGTGGATGTATGGGTGGATGGATGGATGGATGTGTGGTTGGATGTATGGATGGATGTATGTGTTGATTTATGTATGTATGTAATGATGGATTGATGGATTGGTGGATGGAAGTATGTATGGATGT
>NW_016912526.1:0-1957 GCF_001483705.2 Eufriesea mexicana
ATGGATGTATGGATGTATGGATGTATGAAGGTATGTATGGATGGATGTATGGATGGATGAATGTGTGGATTGATGGCCGTATGGATGGATGGATGTATGGATAGATTGAGGTTTGGCTGGACGGATGTACGGATGAATGGATGTATGGATCTATAACTGTATGGATGTGCGGATGGCTGGATGTATGAGTGGATGGTTGTATGGGTGGATGGATGTATGGATGTATGTATGGGTGTATGGAAGTATGAATGTATGGTTGTATGGATGTACGGATGTATGGATTTATGGATGTGTGGATGTATGAACGTGTGGATGTATGCATCGGTGCTAGTACGGATGAATGGATATATGGTTCGATGGATGTATGGATGGGTGGATGTACGGATGGATGGATGTATGGAGAAATGGATGTATGGATGTATGTATGTATGGATGAATGGTTTTGTGGATGGATGGATGAATGGAAGGATTGAGGTATGGATTGACGGAATTACGTATGTATGGATGAATGAATGTATATATGTATGGATGTATGGATGTATGGATGTATCTACGTATGGATGTGCGAATGTATGTATGTACGGATGTAGGGATGTATGGATGTATATATGTATGGATGTATATATGTATGGATGTATATATGTATGGTTGTATGTATGGATGGATGTATGAGTGGATCGATTTATGGATGTGTGGATGTATGAATGTATGGATGGGTGGGTGTATGGATGGAAAGATGTATGGATCGATGGATCTATTGATGGGTGCTAGTATGGATGGATGGATTATGTTTCGATGGATGTATGGATGGGTGGATGTGTGATGGATGTGTGTATGGAAAGATGGATGTATGTATGGATGAATGGTTGTATGCATGGATGAATGAACGAATGGATAGCGGTATGGATGGACGGATGTACGTATGTATGAATGTATGGATGTATATATGTATGGATGTACGGATTTATGGATGTATGTGTGTGTGGATGGACGGATGTAAGGATGGATGTTCGTGTGGAAGGCAGGATATGTGGATGGATGGATGTATTGATGTACAGGTGTATGGATGCATGAATGTATGTTTGTATGGATGTATGTACGTATGGATGTATGGATGGATGGATGTATCGAATGATAGACGTACGAATGGATGGATTTATGGTTGATGGTGGTGTGGATGTATGGATGTATGGATGGATGCATGTATGGATGGATTGATGTATGGATCGATGGATGTAGGGTTGGGTGGTTTTATGGCTGGATGGATGTATGGAAGGATGGGTGTTTGGATGGGTGAATGTATGGATTGATGGCCGTAAGATTTGATGTATGTATGTATGGATGGATGTATGGATATATGTATGGATGTATGTATGGTTGGATGGATGCATGGATGGATGGATTTATGGATGTGTGGATGTATGAGTGTATGGATGGATGTATGATTGTACGTACGTATGTCTGTATGGATATATCTATGGATGTATGAACGGATGTGTGTATGGATGTATCTACGGATGTACGGATGTATGTATGTATGGATGTGTGTAAGAGTTTATATATGGATGTAGTTAAAGATGTATCTATGGATGTATGTATGGATGTATGAATGGACGGATGCATCGACGTTTTGAAGTACGGATGATAGGATTTATGGATGTATTGGCGTGTGGATGTATGGATTCATGGATGGACGGTTGTGTGAACGGATGCATGGATGGATGGCTGGGTGCATGGATGGATGTATGGATGTATGTACGGATGTCTGTATGTATAGATCTATGGATGTATGTATGGATGTGTGTGTGGATGTATGTATGTTTGTATGGATCTATGTATGTATGGATGTGTGTATGGGTGTATCTATGGATGTATGGATGCATGGATGCATCGCCGGTTGGAAGTACGGATGATAGGATTTATGGATGTATGAATGTATGGATGGGTGGTTGTATGG
>NW_016912527.1:0-457 GCF_001483705.2 Eufriesea mexicana
CCCTGCACGTTATGTTGAGCTAGGCTACGTTTGTTTAGTTAAGGTTATTTCTGGTAAGGTTTGATTGTCTTCTGTAGTGTAAACTGCAATGCGGTGGGTTTCTGCGTTCTACTGTTCCCTAATATGATCTCCGAGGATCTGGAAAGACCAGCAATATTGGCCTCGGCACGTTGGGTTGAGTTATGACACGCTTGGTTTCATTACGTTTTGTTAGGTTAGGATAGAATAGAATCGACCCTTAAGCTATACACCGCTATTCGGTGGATTTCTGCGCCTCACAGGTCTCTAATATTCCCTGATTGGCGTTGTGGATGCCAGCAATTGTTGCCTCGGCACGTTAGGTTGAGTTATGCTTCGCTTATTTCGGTTAGGCTGCGTTTGGTAAGGATGGCAACCGCTTTTGTGTTATTCACAGCTATTCGGTGGGCTTCTGCACTGTGCTGTGCTCTAATATGTT
>NW_016912528.1:0-19979 GCF_001483705.2 Eufriesea mexicana
GTGCACAGCAAGGAAGCCAAAGAAATAAAAACCGCACCTGTACTTGTCTAAACTAATCGAGGGAGCCAGCTCAACGTAACGTGCCGATACCACAGTTGCTGTCTTTCCCAGAGCAAAGCTGTACATATTACAGCAGAGTAGATCGCAAAAATCAACGGAGCAGCAGTGTCCAGCACAGAAGTCGAGGCTCCCCTGTCCTAACCTAACCAATCGTAACAGAACCAATCGAAACCTAACTCAACCTAACGAGTCACGACCACTGTTGCTGAACTCACCAGAGCCGTTAGTACATACCAAAGGTGAGCCGAGCGCGGAAATCCGTATAATAGCTGTGTATAGCAGAAAAGTCAAAGCTATCCGAACCAAACACAAACTAACTTAACCTAACCAAACCTATCCTAACTCAGCATAACGTGACGCGACCACTATTACTGACCTCCACAGGGCCAAGCAGAATACAGTAGAGCACAGTAGAGTGCAGAAATCTCCCGAAAAACAGTGTATAGTACGAAAGTCCAAGGAATACTGACCGAACGAAACCTAACCTAACCTTGCTAAACGTAACATAACACGACCTGTCGTGCCGAGATGGATATTGCTGCCCTCCGCAGAGCCAATTAGCAAATATTAGAGCTCAGTAGAGCGCAGAAACCCACCGAAAGGTAGTGTATAGCACAATGGTCAAAGCTACCATATCCTAATCAAACCAAACGTAACGTAACCTATTGCAACCCAACTTGGTCTATCGTGCCTAGACCACAATTCGTGGCATCCACCGGCCCAAGCAGAACGTATTAGAGCACAGTAGAGCGCAGAAATGCACAGGACAGCAGTGTATAGCGCAAAAGTTGAAGCTATCCGATCCTTACATATCCAAACGTAACATAACCAAACATAACCAAACTCAAGATAACTTCCCGAGACCACTATTGCTGGCCTCTGCACAGCCAAGCAGAATATACTGGAGAAAAGCAAAGCGCAGACAGCCACGTCATAGCAGTATAAAGCACAAAGGTCAGAGCCATCCTATCCTAACCTGATCAAACTTAACGTAACCATACGTATCCTAGCTCAACCCAACATACCAAGACCATTGTTGCTGGCCCCAGAGGGACAAGCAGAATATAGTAGAGCACAGTAGAGCGCAGAAATTCCCAGAAGAGCCCTGTATAGCGCAAAAGTAGAAGCTATCCCATCCTACCATGACCAATCATCACATAACCAAACGTAATGTAGTAACCTAAACCGACACGCAGGTACCACTGCTGTCGGCAACGCCAGGTCCAAACAGAAAATACTACAGCGCAGTAGAGCGCAGGTATCCACCGATTAACAGTGTATAGCGCAAAAGTCAATGGTATTCTTGCAGATATTTGCCTGACCCAACATAACCAAACGTAACCTAACTCAACCTATCATGTGGAGCCCACTATCGCTGGCCTCCACGGAGTCAAAAAGAAAATATTAGAGAACAGTAGAGCGCAGAAATCCACTCAATGGCAGAGTATAGCACAAAAGTAGAAGATACACTTATCCAGCCTGACACACCCTCACCTAACCGAACTTAACCTAACTCATCATAATGAGGCTAGTCTAGTATTGTTGGCCTCCATAGAGCCAGGCAGAACTTTCTATAGCAATTCATGGCTCATTAACCCTCCGAATGGCGGTGTACGGCACAAAAGATGAAGCTATTTTGTCCAAACCTAACCCAACGTAACATATCCATACGTTATCCATCTGAACCTAACGTGCCAAGGCCGCTATTGATAGCCTCGCCATAACCAAGGAGGACATACTAGCACACAATAGAGCGCAGGAATCCACAGAAATACAGTTTACACCGCGTAAGTCAAAGCAATCAAAAACTAACCCATACAAACGTAACCCAAACGAACGTAGCATAGCTAAAAGTAACGTGCCGAGACCACAATTGGCGGCCTCCCCACTGCCAAGCACAGCATATTAGAGCACAGTTGAGAGCAGAGATCCACCGAACGGCAGTGTGTAGCACAAAAGCCGAAGCTCTCCTGTCCTAACCTATACAAACGTAGCACAACCAAACGCAGCCAAACTCAACAGAACCTGCTGAGACTAATATTCCTGGCATCCATAGAGCCAAGCGGAGCATATTACAGCATTGTAGATCGCAGAAATCCATCGAATAGCAGTGTATAGCACAAAAGTCAAAGCTTTCCTATCCTATCCTAACCAAACGTGACATAACCGAGCGTAATCTAACTAACCCTAACGTTCCGAGACCATTATTTCTTCCCTCCCCAGGGACTAGCGGAGCAAACTAGAGCACAGTTAAGCGGAGAAGTCCACCGAAATGAAGTGCATAACACACAAGTAAAAGCTATCCTAACCAAACTTAGTCAAACCTAACCTTGCCGAACGTAACCCAACTCAACGTAACGTGCCGAGACCCCTTCTGCTGTTCTTCTCAGTGCTAGGCAGAGCACATTAGAGCAATTTAGAGCGCAGAAATCCACCGAATATCAGTGCATAGCGCAATAGTCGAAGCTGCCATATCGTAACCAAACCGAGCGCAACATAGCCATACGTAACACAACTCAGCCCAAAGTGCCTAGACCACTACAGAATAAGCTAGAGCGGAGTAGAGCGCCGAATTCCACCGAATAGCAGCGTACGGCGCAAAAGTCAAAGTTACCCTATACCAACATGGACAAAGATAAAGAAACCGAACGTAACCTGACACTACCTAACCGACCCACGGCAGTATTGCTGACCTCCACAAAGCCGAGCAGAATAGATTAGAGCACTGCAGAGCGCAGAAATCCGCGGCACTGCAGTGTAAGGCGCAAAAGTCGAAGATACCCTAACCCAACCAGGCATAACCTAACTCAACCTCGCGTAGCCAAATACAACATAACGTGCCATGACCACTATTGCAGTGTTACCCATAGCCAAGCTGAACGTATGTGGTCACAGTAGAGCGCAGAAGACCACCGAATGACAGTCTATGCAAGAAAGTCAAAGCTGTCCAAAGCAGACCCAAGCAAACGTAACAGAACCGAATGCAACATAGCTCAACATGTCGTGCCGAGGCCATTATTATTGGCATCCCCAGAGTAGGAGAGGGTATAGCAGAGCAATGTAGAGCGTAGGAATACAGCGAATAGCAATTTGTAACACAAAACTTGAAGCTAACTCATCTTAACCAATCCAAACGTAATAAAGCCAATCGAATCGCAACTTATGCTAACGCGCCGAGACAACTATTACTGGATACCCCAGAGCCATGCAGAATACACTAGGGCAAAGTAGAGCGCAAAACGCCACCAAATAGCAGCGAATAGCACAAACCTCAAAGACAGACTAGCCTCAACAGTCACGACCTGACCTGACCAAACGTAGAATGACAAAACCTAACGAGCCGAGACCACTATTGCTGACCTCGCCATCGCCAAGCGGATCATATTAAATGAGGGTAGAGCGCAGAAGTCCAAGGAATGGCAATGTGTAGCAGAAAGGTCAAAGGTATCCTTACCTAACCCAGAAGATCGTAAGATAGCCGGACGTAACCTAACACAACCTAAAGTACCGAGATCACAATTTCTGGTATCCCGGAGCCTAGCAGAGCATACTAGGGCACAGAACAGAGCAGAAGTCCACCGCATTGCCGTGTACAGAGCAGAAGTCAGAGACACCCTGTCCTAATCCAAACTAACCTAAGATAACCAAACGTAACTTAACTGAAACTAACGTGCCGTGACCACTATTTCTGGCCCCCACGAACCGAGCAGAACATATTAGAGGAGAGTAGGGCGTAGAAATCCCTAGAGTCGCAGTGTATAGGGGAAAAGTCAAGGCATTCCAAAACTAGCCCAACCTAGAATGACGAGACCTGTATTGCTGCCCTCCCCAGAGCCAAGCACAACACATTGGATGAGAGTAGAACGCATAAATCTATACAAGCGCCGTGTATTGCACAAAAGTCAAAGCTACCCCATCCTAACCTGACCAACCGTGGCATAACCAAACGTATCGTAACCCTATAACGTGCGACGACCACAGCTGCTGGTCTCCCCAGAGTCAAGCAGGATTTAATAGAGGAGAGCAGCGCCCAGGAATCCATAGAATAGCAGTGTGCAGCAGAAAAGTCAAAGCTATCCGCACCCTACACAAGCTAACGTACCCTAACCGAACGTAGCCTAACTCAACATTACGTTCTGCAGCCACAATTTCTGGCCTCCCCGGGGCAATGCAGAGCATATTAGACCACAGTAGTGCGCAGAAATCCACCGAATATCAGTTTATAGCGCAAAAGTCAAAGTTATCCTAGCCTAACCTGACCAAACTAAACATAGCCAAGCGTAACCTAACTCAAGCTATCGTGCCCAGATCATTATTGCTGAAGCCCACGCAGGCAATCAGAATATGATAGAGCACAATGGGGCGCAGAAGTCCCCAGCATTGCAGTGTAAGGCTCAAAGTCAAAGATACACTAACCAAACCTGATCCAGCCAATCAAAACCTAACATAGCATAACACAGCATGAAGTGCCGACACCACTTCCGCTGCCCTTCGCAGATCGAAGCTGAACATACTACAGCACAGTAGAATGCAGAAATCCGACGAATGGCCGTGTATAGCAGAAATGTCGATGCTACCACCTCGTAAACAAGCCAACCGTAACATAGCCAAAGGTTACCTAACTCAACCTAAAGTGTCGCGACCACTATTACTGACCACCGCAGAGTTTCAAAGAGTATGGTAGAGCTTTGTAGAGGGTAGAAACCCATCGAACATCAGCATTTGGCTGAGTAGTCAAAGCTACCCCGTCCTAACATATCCTAACTTAATATAGCCGAACGTAATCTAATTTAACTTAACGTGCTGAGACCACTTTTGCAGGCCTCCCCAGAGCTAAGCAGAATGTTCTCTACTAGAGCACAGTAGAGCACAGAAAGCCATCAAATGGCAGTGTATAGCATAAAAGTCGAACATACCCTAACCTGGCCTGACCAAAAATAGCAGAGCCGAACGTAGCCTAACACAACATAATGGGCCAATGCCACTAATGCTGCCTTTCCCAGAGCCAAGCTGAATACATTAGAGGAGAGTAGAACGCAGGAGACCATATAGTGGCAGTGAGCGGCAGAAGAGTCGAAGCTATCGCAACCTGACCCAGACTAATCTAACATAACCTAACGTAACACAACTCGAACTGACGTGCCGAGACCACTATTTGTGGCATCCCCAGAGTCAAGCAGAGCATATTAGTGCAGGGTAAGGCGCATAAATGCACCGGAAAGCAGTGTATAGCGCATAAGTCGAAGCCATCATAATCAAACCTAGACCAACCTTGCCTTACCGAACGTAACATAATTCATCCTATCTTGTCACGTCCACTATTGCTGGCCACCTCAGAGACGAGCAGAGTATAGTAGAGCCATGTAGATAGCAGAAATCCAGAGAAGAGCAGTTTATAGCGCAAAAGTCAGTTATCCTATCCTAACCCAAACAAGCGTAACATAGCCAAACGTAACCTAACTCAACCTAAAGTGCGAAGACCACTATTCCTGACACCCACAGAGCCTACCAGAATATAACAGATCACTGCAGAGCGCAGAAATGGCCCCACATTTCAGTGTAAAGCACAAAAGTCAATGATATCCTAACCTAACCTGACCTAACATAACCTAACCAAACGTAGCCTAACTCAACGTAATGAGCCAACTCCACTATTGCTGTCTTTCCTAGAGCCGAGCTGAACATATTAGAGGAGAGTAGAGTGCAGGAGTCCATATAATGGCAGTGTATAACGTAAATAACGAAGCTATCGTAACATTAACCAAACTAAGCTAACCCAACCAAACGAAGCATATCTCGCACTAAAGTGCCGAGGACACAATTGCTGGCATCCACAAAGTCAAGCAGAGTATATTAGACCACAGGAAGGCGCAGAAGTTCACCGAAAGCAGTGTATGGAAGAAATGATAGATCTATCCTGTTCTAACGTAGCCAAACGTAACAAGCCAAACGTAACCTAACCCAACCTAACGTGCCGAGACCAAAATTACTGGCCTACGCTGAGCCAAGCAGAATATACTAGAGAAACGTAGAGAGTAGAAATCGACCGCACTGCAGTGAACCGCCCAATAGTCAGAGATATCCTAACCAGACATAACATATCATAACCAAACATAACATAGCTCAACGTAACGTGCCGGTACCTCTAATGCTGTCTCTCCCATAGCCATGCAGAATATACCAGAGCATAGTAGATAACAGAAATCCGTGGCGTTGCAGTGTGAGGCACAAATGTAGAGATAACCTAACCCAACCTGACCTAACCCATACCATCCAATCGTAGCCTAATTCAACATAATGATCCGATGTCAGTATTGCAGTCTTTCCCAGGGCCGAGCTGAGCATATTAGAGCACATTCGAATGCAGGGATACGCCGAATTTCAGTCTATAGCACATTAGCCATACCTATCGTCTCCTAACCTAACCAATCGTTAAGTAGCCGAACGTAACATAACCAAACGCAACGAAATCCATCCTAAAGTGCGTAGACCACTATTACTAGCCTTCCCATCGCCGAGCAGAACATAACGTGGGAGAGTGGAGCGCAGAAGCCCATATAATGCAGAGTATAGCTGAAAAATCGAAGCTACCCTGACCAGACCCATACCGACCTAACCTAACCGAATGATGGCTAACTGAACCCAGCGAGCCGAAGCCACCATTACTGGCCTCCCACGAGGCAAGCAGTTCATATTAGAGCACAGAAGAGCGCAGTATTGCAACGAATAGCAGTGTACAGCACAAAATTCGTAGCTATCCCAGCCTAACGTAGCCAAACATACCATAGCCAAACGTAACCTAACAAGACATAACGTGCCTAGACTACTGTTGCTGACTTCCACAGAGCCAACCAGAATAAAATATAGCACAGTAGAGCGCAGGAGCACGCCGCATTGCAGTGTAAAGCACTAAAGTCGAAGATATCCTAACCGTACCTAACCAATTGTAGCCTAACTTAACGTAACGTACTGATACCACAATCACTGGCCCTCCAGGAGCCAAGCAGAACATGTTAGAGCACAGTAGATAGCTGGAATCCGCCGAAGAGCAGCGTACAGCGCAAAAGTCTTAGCTAGGCCCTCCTAACCTAAACAATCATAGCGAAACCAATCGTAACGTATCCCAACCGAACGTGACGCGACCACTATAACTGGCCTCCTCCGAGGCAAGCGGAACATATTAGAGGAGAGTAGAGAGCAGAAGCACATGGGATCACAGTGTAGAGCAGAAAACTCGAAAGTACCCAAACCAAGCTATAGCTAACATATCCCAACCAAACGTAGCCTACTTCAACCTAACTTAGCGAGACCACTATTGCTGGCTTATACAGAGCCGAGCAGGACATACCAGTGCACACTAGAGCGCAGTGGCCTACCGTACAGCAGTGTATACCACAAAAGTGAAAGCGATCCTATCCAAACATAACCAAACGTAACGTAACCGAACGCAACGTAACTAATCCTAACGACCCGACACCGCTACTGCTGCCCTCCTCAAAGACAAACAGAACTTATTACAGGATAGTAGAGCGCAGATGTCCAAGGAATCGCAGTGCAGAGCACTACAGAAAGCAGGACTTATTACAGGATAGTAGAGTGCAGATGTCCAAGGAATCGCAGTGCAGAGCACTACAGTCGAAGCTACCCTATCCTAACATAGCCATCTAACTTAGCCAAACGTAACATAACCAAACGTTATCTACCCCGATCTAAGATGACGAGGCCTCTATTGTTGTCCTTCCCTGAGCCACGGAGTATACCGTAGAGAACAGCAGAACATAGAAATTCACCGAATAACAGCGAACGGCTAGAAAGCCCTAGCTGTCCTGACCAAACTTGACCTCACATAATCTAACCAAGCGTTACCTATCACAAGCTAATGCGCCACGACCACCATTGCGCGAATTCCCAGAGTCGAGCAGATCGTGGCAGAGCAATGTAGAGCGCATAGATCCACAGAATAGAAGTGTATAACACAAAAAAAGGAATCCTAACCAAGCACTCTTAGCCTGACCAAACGTAGTATAACTCAACATAACGTGATGAGGTAAATATTGCAGGCCTACCCAGAGCCAATCAGAATATATTAGAGCACAGTAGAAAGCAGTAATCCACAGAATGGCAATGTAGAGCACAAGAGTCAAGGCTATCACTTCCTAACAAAGCTAAACGTTACGCAACAGAACGCTACGTATCTCACACTATCGTTCCGTGGACACTGTTGCTGACCTCTCCAGAGCTTAGCAGAATATACTAGAGCAGAGCAGAGCGCAAAAGACCAACGCATTGCTGTGAATGGCACGAAAGTCAAAGATATCCTGACCCAACATGACCTATCCTAACTTAACCAAGCGCAGTTTAGATCAACATAAGGTGCCGCGACCGCTATTGATGGCCTCCGTGGGGCCAAGCAAAGCATATTTGAGCACATTAGAGCGCAGAAACCCACCGAATGGCGCTGAAAAGCACAAAAAGGCGAAGATGACTGACCTAACCTAGCCAAACGTAACAAAACCAAACGCAACCTAACACAACCTAACATGGCAAGGGCACTATTGTTGGCCTCCACTGAGACAAATCGCATGTAATAGGGAGCACAAGTGCCCAGAAATCCGGCGCATTGTAGTGAATAGCACAATAGCTGCAGATATCCTAGCAAAACCTGACCAAAGTTAACATAACCAAACGGAGCGTAACTCAACATAAATAGCCGCGACCACTGCTCCTGGCCTCCACATAGCGAAGCATAATATAGTAGAGCGCAGCAGATCACAGGAATCCCATCCTAACCTTTCCAAATGTAACATAAGCAAACGTTATCTGCCTCAACCTTACGTGCCGAGACCTCTATTGCTGGCCTCCCTAGAACCAAGCAAAACATAATAGAGAGCAGTGGAGCGCAGAAGTCCGCCGAACAACAGTCTACACCACGAAAGTCAAAGCAATCCAAACCTGACCCAAAATTGCATGGCATAGCCAAACGTAGCCTAACTCAAACTAACGTGCCGAGAGCATTATTACTTGACACCCCAGAGGCAAACAAAGTACAGTAGAGCAATGTAGAGCGTGGAAACCCCGCGAATTGCGATGTATATCACAATGGTCAAATCTATCCTATCCTAACCTAACTAATCGTAGCGTTACCACACGCAGCCTAGCACAGCCTGTTGTGCATTGACTATTATTGCTGTCCTCCTCAGATTCGAGCAGTGTTTAGTACGGCACAGAGGAGCACAGAAATCCACGAAATAGCAATGTGAAGCACAAAGTCAAAGATATCCTAACCATACCAGTCCCAACCAAACCTACCAAACGTAGGGCAACTGAACCTTTCGAGGCGCGAACACTATTGCTAGCTTCCCCAGAGACCAGCAGGAAAGGCTAGAGCACAGAAGATCACAGAAGTCCATAGAGGTTCTGTGTTGAGGGCATATGTCACTGCTACCCTAACATAACCCAACAAACCCTGACCAAACCAAACGTAACCAATCCCAACCTAACGTACAGCGACCACTATAGCTGACCTCCACAGAGCCGAGCAGAATATACCAAAGCACAGTAGAGTGCCGAAATCCGCCGCACTGTGGTGTGAAGTAGGAAAGTCGAAGATACATTTGCTGGCCTCCACAAGGACAAGCAGTTAAGAGTAGAGTAAAGTATAGGGCAGGAGTCCTACGAATAACAGTTTACAGCACGAGAGTAAAAGTGAGCCTGACAAAACATAGCCTAACCTAGCCTAATCAAACGTAGCCTAACAAAACCTAACATGCCAAGACCGCTATTGCAGGCCTCCGGTACTTCGAACAGAGCGTAATTAGGCAACGCAGATCGCAGGAATCCAACGAATAGCAGTGTAAAGTGCAGAAGTGAAAGTCATCCCAACCATAGCAGACCAAACCTATCCAAACCAAACGCAGAAGGACTAAACCTAACCTGCCGAGAACTCAACTGATAGCATAACTAGAGACAAGCAGAACATATTAGAGCACAGTAGAGCGCAGAAACCCACCGAATAGCACTGTATAGCACAAAGGCTGAAGCCATCTCAACCAAACCTAGCTGAATCTAACCTAACCCAACCTAACCTAGCACAACCTATCATGGCACGAACATGGCTGCTGGCCTCCCTTGCAACGAGAAGAACATATCACAGTGCAGTGGAGCGCAGAAGTCCACCGGATTGCAGTGAACGGCACAATAGTTTAAGCTATCCTTTCCCAACTTATCCAATCCTGACATAACCGAACGTAACCTACATCGAGGTAATGTGCCGAGACCGCTATTGATGTCCTAGGCAAAGTCAGGCAGAGCACGTTAGATCGAGGTAGTGCGCAGATATACACTGAAGATCAGCGTGTAGCTCAAATGTCATACATATCCCGCCCTAACCAGGCCAAACCTAACAAAACCAAACGCAATATAACTCAACCTGAAGTGCCTATACCACAGATTCTGGCCCCCCGTCGCCAGCAGCGCATATGAGGGGAGAAAGGAGCTCTGAAGTCAATAGAATGGCAGTGTATTGCAGAAAGGTCGAAGCTAGCCAGACACAAACCATGCCAGCATATCCTAAACGAACGTAACATGACACTACCTTAATTGCCGCGGCCATTATATCTGGCCTCCCAAGGGAAAGCAGGCCATATTTCAGCAGGGTAGGGCAGAGAAACCCAGGGAATAGTAGCGTACAACAAAAAAGGCAAAGCTATCATCTCGCAACCTAACCCAACGTAACATATACATACGCTACCTAACTCAGCCTAACGTGCCGCGGCCGTTATTTCTATCCTCCCTAACGCCAAGCAGATAATGTTAGATCTCTGTGGAGCGCAAACATCCACCGAATAGCAGTGTGTATCACAAACGTCGAAGTTATTCCATCCTTACCAGAAGATACGTATCGCAACCAAACGTAACCTAAATCATCCTGATGCACCGGGACCACTATTGCTAGCCTCCCCAAAGCCAAGCAGAATATACTAGGACACAGTAGGACGTAGTAACCCGCAGGACTGTAGCGTATGCCACAAAAGTCAAAGATATCCTAACATAACATGGCCTAGCCTAACCTAACCAAACGTAGAAAAACTAAACATAACGAGCCGAGATTTCTATTGCTCCCCCACTCCAAATCCAAGCAGAGCACATTAGAGCGCAGTAGAGCGAAAAAATCCGCCGCATAGCGGTGCATAGGCAAAAGTAAAAGCTGTCGCATCCTAACCTAACCAAAACTTACCTAACCAAACGAAACATAACTCAACCTAACGCGCCGCGTCCACTATTCCTGGCTTCCTCAGGACGAGGCGGGACATATTGGAGGGGCGTAGGGCCCAGGAATCCATAGAACCGCAGTCTACAGCAGAAAAATCGATACCATTCAAGCTTTACTCATGCAAACATAAACGAACCAAACGTAGCCAAGCTCAACCTAGCGTGCCGCCATCACTATTGCAGACCTTCCCAGAGCCAACATACTACAGGAAAGTAGGGCGCAGAAATCCATAGGATCACAGTGCACTGCTGAAGAGTCAAGGATACCCGAACCTAACCCAAACGAACGTAACCAAACCTACCGCAGCAAGACTCAACGCAACGCGTCGCGACCACTACTGCTGGCCTCCCCTGGGTCTAGCAGATGAACGTAGAGTACAGTTGAGGGCAATAACCCACCGAAGAGCTGTGTATAGTACGAAAGTCGAAGCAATTCTAAACAAAGCTAGCCTAACCGAACTTAATCGAACGTAACGTAACCCAAACTAACCTGCCGGGACCACCGCTGCTCGCCTCCCCACATGCACGCAGAGCATATTAGAGCAATGTACATCGCAGAAATCCACCGAATAGCAGTGTATAGCACAATAGACAAAAGTTGTCCTCTCCTAACTTAACCAAGGGTAACATAGCCTAACAAAACGTGGACAATCAGAACCTAACGTGCCGAGACCACTATTGCTGGCATTCACAGCGCCAAGCAGAACATACTGAAGCACAGCAGAGCGCAGAAATCCACGGCATTGCAGCGAGTAGCGCAAGCGTCAAAGGGAACCTAACCTAACATTTATTAACTCAACCTAACCGAACGTAACCTACCTAAACATAACGTGCCGATAATACTATTGCCGGCCTCGCCAGAGCCAGACACTGCATATCAGAGTGGTGTAAAGCGCAGAGAACCACCGAATAGCGGTGTACAGTATAAAAGCTGAAGATAGTCTGTCCTAACATAACCAAACGTAACATAACCAAGCGTATTCTATACCAACATAACGTACCAAGGCTACTACTGCAGGACACCCCAGAGCCAAGCAGAACATACTAGAGCACACTAGAGCGCAGAAGTCCATTGAATAGCAGCGTATAGCACAAAGGTCAAAACTGTCCAGACGATCCCAATCTAACATAACCTAGATAAACGTAGCCTACCACAACGTAACGCTCCGCGGCCACTATTGGTGGCATTCCCAAGGCTGAGAACAGTATAGTATAGCACTGTACAGCGCAGAATTACTCCAAACAACAGTGCATATCACGAAAGTCTAAGTTAACCAGACCGCGCAATACCGAACAAAATCCAACGAAACGTAGCCGTAATCAACCTGGCATGACGATGCAACTATTGCTGGTCTCCGCAGAGACAAGCAGAACATATTAGGGCATACTAGAGCGCAGATATCTGCCGAATAGCAGTGAATTGCAGAGAGGTCAAGTACCCTATGGTAACCTAGCCAAACGCAACAAACCCAAACGAAGCCAGGCCTCCGCAGAGACAAGCAGATCATATTAGGGCATACTAGAGCGCAGATATCTGCCGAATAGCAGTGAATTGCAGAGAGGTCAAGTACCCTATGGTAACCTAGCCAAACGCAACAAACCCAAACGAAGCCTAATTCAAATTGGCACGACCAGACCTTTATTGCTGGCCTCCACATAGACAAGCGGAAAATACTAGAGCACACCATAGCGCAGAAATCCACCGCATTGCCGTGTATACCACAAAAATCAAACATGTCCTGGCCTAACTGTGCCTAATATTACCTACCAAAACGTAGTGTAACTAAACATAACGTAACGAGACCAATATCGCTAGCCTCCCTGAGCCAAGCAGTGTTCACACAGGCGGAGCATAACCAAACCTAATATGACGGGACCGCTATTGCTGGCCTCCACAGGGACGATCGGTACATTCCAGAGCACACTACAGCGCAGAAATCCAGCGCACTGCAGTGAATAGCACAAGAGCCGTAGAGACCATAGCGTAACCTGACCTAACCTAACCAAGCCGAACGTAGCATATCTCAACATAACTTGCAGCGACCACTGTTCCAGGCCTCCCCATAACCAATCAGAATATGGTAGAGCGCAGTAGATCGCAGAAATACACGGAGTAACAGTGTATAGCGAGAAAGTCGAGGCTAACGTTACCGAATATAACCCAACCTAAGCTAGCCAAACGCAGCATAACTCAACCTAGCGTGCCGAGGAGAATATTGCTGGCATTCCGAGGGCTAAGCATAATTTAGTAGAGCACAGTACAGCGCAGGAATACTACGAATAGCAGTGTATAACACGAAAGTCTAAGTTACCTGGCCGACCTTAACGTTACCTGTCCTAACCAAAGGTAGAATAACTAAACTTAACAAGCCGAGACTTCTTTTGCTGTCATCCCCAGAGCCAAGCAGAACATATTAGAGGACTACAGAGCGCAGAAATCCACCGTATTGCAGTGCATAGCACATAAGTCAAAGCCACCCTTGCTAAATGTTACCTAACCTTACCTAACCGAACGTAACCTATCTCAATCAATCCTGCCATGACAGTTATTGTTGGAAACGCCGGAGACATGCAGACGCTAGCAGCGCAATGCAGTGCACAGATAAAGACCGAACAGCAGTGTATAGCACAAAGGTCGATGCTAACCTAAGAAAACCTAGCCACATCTGGACAACGAAAGCGTAAAATAGCACAACCTAGCGTGCCGAGACCACCATTGCTGTCCTACCCACAGCCAAGCTGAACATACTAGAGCATAGTGGAGCGCAGAAATTCAGCGTACAGCAGTGTGTAGCGCAAAAGTCAAAGCTATCCTGTCCTGACATAGCCGAACGTAACGTGACCAAAAGTAGCCTAACTATTCCTAATGTGCCAAGACCACTATTTCTGCACTCCTCAGAGTCAAGCAGCACATACTAGTGGAGACAAGGGCGCCGAAATCTATAGAATCGCAGAGTATAGTACGAAGGTTATATGTATCCAGACGAACCCAAACTGCCTAACCATATGTCGCCTACCACAGCGTAACGTGTCGCGGAGGCTATTGGTGGCGTTACCAGCGCTAAGCATAATACAGTAGAGCACAGTACAGCGCAAAAATGCTCCAAACAGTAGCGTCCAGCACGAAAGCCTAAGTTAACCTGAACGAGCTTAACCTTACCTAATTCAAAGGAACGAAACCTAACTCAACATAACATGACGAGACCACTATTGCTGGCCTCCGCAAAGAGAAGCAGAATGTACTAGAGCACAGTAGAGCGCAGAAACCCACCGCATTGTAGTGAGTAGCACAAGTGTCGAAGATATCCTTACCTATCCAGAAACAACCCAACCTAACCGTACATAACATAACACAACCTAACGTGTCGAGATCACTATTGCTGGCCCCCAGAGGCAAGCAGAATGTACTAGAGCACAGCAGTGCGCAGAAATCCAACGCAATGCAGTGCATAGCACAGAAGCCGAAGATATCCTATCATAGCCTGACCTAACCTAACCTAACCAATCGTAGTGAAACATAACATAACGTGACGAGACCAATACTGCTGGCCTATTCAGCCCCAAACATGGCTTATCAGAGCTCATTAGAGCGCAGAAATTTACCGGATAGCAGTATATAGCACAAAAGGTGAAGTAGGCTATCCAAACCTAACAAAAGTTAACATATCCAAACGTAGCACAACTCAAACTAACGTGCGGGGAAGACATTTGCTGGCCTGCCCAGAGCCAAGCCGAAATTGATGGAGCGCAGTAGAGCGCAAAAATACGCGTGTAGAAGTGTATTGTACAATAGTCTAGACGATCCTATCCCATCCTCACCAGACGTAATATGACCAAACGTAGCATAGCTCAACCTTACGTGCCTAGAAAACCGTTGCTGGCCTCCACAGATCCAAGTAGAATATACTGGAGCACAGCAGAGCGCGGAAATCTAG
The DNA here is from genome assembly GCF_001483705.2 of Eufriesea mexicana. Classification (NCBI taxonomy): domain Eukaryota; kingdom Metazoa; phylum Arthropoda; class Insecta; order Hymenoptera; family Apidae; genus Eufriesea; species Eufriesea mexicana. The sequence continues at coordinate 15,267 of NW_016912528.1, forward strand.
CGCATTACAGCTAATAGCACGAAAGTCGAAGATAACCTAACCTAAAAAGACCCAGCCCATCATAACCGTATGTAACACAACACATCCTAACGTACCGAGATCACTATCGCTGGCCCTCCAGAGAGAAGCAGAAAATATAAGAACGCTGTAGAGCGCAGAAACCTGCAGACGGAGGTGTATAGCACAAAAGCCTAAATTATCCTATCCTAACCTCACCAAACGTAACACGAGCGAACGTAGCATGGCTCAACCTCAAGTGCCGAGACCACTATTGCCGGTCGCCCCAGAGCCAAGCAGAACATACTAGATCACACTAGAGCCCAGAAGTCCACAGAATAGCAGTGTATAGCTCAAAAGTCAAAGCTATCCTATCCTAGTATGTCGAATCTTAACGTAAACGAACGTAACATAACTCAACGAAACGTACCCCGACCACTATTGCTGTCCTCATCAGAGTCGATCAGAACATACTGGAGGACAGTAGAGCGCTGAAATCCATAGATTCGCAGTGTAAAGTACGATATCCTAAGTTCACCTGACAGAGCTTAATCTAACCTAATCCAACGAAACGCAACCTAACTTAACCTGGCGTGACGAGACCGCTATTGGAGGGCTCCACAAAGACAAGCAGGATGTACTAGAGCACAGTAGTGCGCGGGAACCCACAGCATTGTAGTGAATATCACAAGGGTCAGATATACCCCGTCCAAATATTAACTTAACTAACCTACCCAAATGTAATGTTAATAAGCATGACGAGACAAGCCCAATATTTCTGGCCTCCCTAGAGCCAATCAGGGCATACTAGAGCACATTAGAGCGCAGAAATCCACCGAATAGCAGTGAAGAGCACAAAGGTCAAGGTAGCATATCCTAACCCAGCCAAACGTAGCACATGCATACGTAGCCAAACGCAACCTAACATGACGAGGCCACTCTTGCTGACATCCGCAGAGAGCAGCATTATGTCCTAGAGCTCAGTACAGCGCAGAAGTCCCTCGCATTGCAGTCAATAGCACAAAAGACATAGATATCCTAACCAAATCTGATAGAATTTAACCTGACCAAACGCTGCATTACACACCATGACGTGCCGCGACCTCTGTTCCTGGCCTCCCCGGAGCAAAGCAGAATGTAGCAGAGCGCAGTAGTTCAAAGAAATCGACCGAATAGCAGTGTAAAGCACATATGTCAAAGCCATCTTCTCCTAACATGACCAAACGTAACATAACCGACTGTAATCTAACTGAACCTAAAGTGCCGAGGCCACTCTTGCTGGCATCCGCAGAGCCAAGCAGAATATGCTAGAGCAGAGTAGAGCGTAGAAATCGACCGCAATGCAGTGCACAGCTCAAAAGTCAAAGGTATCCTGACCAAACATAACATAGCATAGCCTAACAAACGTAACCTAACTCAACCTACAGCGCCGCTAACACTGTTGCTGGCCTCCGGAGACGAGCGGAATATACCAGAGCACAGTGGAATACAGACATACGCGTCGATGCAGTGTGAAGCACAAAAGTCAGATCCAACGATTCCGAACGTAACCAAACGTAACACAACCAAACGTAGCCTAACACACCTAACGTGCAGCGACCGGCATTGCTGGTATCCACAGAGTCGAGCGGGGCATATTAGAGGAGAGTAGAACGCAGAAATGCACGGAGTCGCAGTGTATAACAGAGATGTCTAAACATTCAAAGCCTAGCCAACGCTAACGTGGCATAACGAAACGTACCGTATCTCAATCCAATGTGCCGAGACCACTCTTACTGGCGTCCCCAGAGCCAAGCCGAACATACTATACGACAGTAGGTCGCAGATGTACACCGTATTACAGTGTACAGGACAGAAGTCTAAGATATCCTAACCTATCCCAAACAAATCGAAACTAGCCAAACGTAACTTAACACAACCTAACGCACCGCGGCCACTATATCTGGTGTCTACAGCGCCAAGCAGGACATATCAGATGACAGAAGTGAGCAGAAACCTACCGAATAGCTGCTTACAGCGCAAAGGTCAAAGATACTATAGCCTAACCTAACTAAACGTAACGAAACCTAACGCAACCTAAATCAACCTAGAGCACCTAGAACATTATTCCCGAACTCTGCAGAGCCAAGCAGAATATACTACAGCGCAGTGGAACGCCGAAATTCGCCGCATTGCAGTGTCAAGCGCAAAATTCAAGGATATCCTAACCTAACGTGTCCTAACCTAACCAAACCAGACGTAACTTGACACAACATAACGCGCCGGGCCACGATTGCTGGCTTCTCCGGAGCCAAGCAGAGCATATTAGAGCACTGTATAGCGCAGAAACTCACCGAATAACAGTATACAGCACAAAAATCAATGCTGTCGTTCCCTATCCATACCAAACGCAACCTAGCCGTACGTAGAATAAATCAAATTAACCTGCCTGGACCACTATTCCTGGCTACCACAGAATCGAGCATAGTATACTAGAGCAATGTAGAACGCAGAAATGCGCCGTAATCTGTTTGTAGCGAAAATGTCACAGCTATACTATTCTAACACGTTCAAACGTAATATAACCAAACGCAAATTGTCTTAACCTAACATGCCGAGACCACTATCGCTGGCTTCCCTAGAGACAAGTAGAATATACCAGAGCATAGCAGAACGCGGAAACCCACCGGATAGCTGCGTATGGCACAAAAGTGGAAGCTGCCATAGCCTGACCTCACCAAACATAATATAGTCAAGCGTAACTTCACTTCACCTAACGACCCTACACCACTATTCCTGACCTCCCAGAGCCAAGCAGAGCATTTTAGAGCATCGTGGAGCGCAGAAATCGAACGAACAGCCGCGTATAGCAGAAAAGTCTATGCCATTCTCTCCTAACATAACCAATCGTGCCATAACCAAGCGTAACATACCTTAACCTATCGTGCCTAGACCAGTATTGCTGACCTCCACAGATGACCAAACCTATCCAAATGTAGCCTAACGCAGCGTACCATACGCAAGCGAAGCCTAACTCAAACTGTCGTGCCAGGACTACAATTGCCGGCCTCCGCAGTGACAAGCAGAATATACCAGGGCACGGTAGAGCTCAGAAATCAACAGCATTCGTGTCCATATCGCAAAGGTCAAGGACATCCTGCATTGACTTTTGTGATTTACACAGATATCCGTTGGATTTCTGCGCTCTACGTAGCTCCACCGTACTCTGCTCGTCTATGGGGAGGACAGAAGTAGTTACCAAGGCTCGCTAGGTTGAGATAGGCTACGTTTGCTTAGGTTACGCTTATCAGGGTTAGCTTTGAATAGCTTTGACTTACGCGGTGCACACTGCTTTTCGGTGGTTTTCTGCGCTCCACTGTGTTCTAGTATGTTCCGGACAGCTCTGCGCAGGCCAGCAATAGGGGTTTCGGCACGTTTCTTTCAGATATATGACGTTTGGATATGTTACGTTTGGTTAGGTTAGGATATGTTAGCGATGACTCTCATGCTACACACCGCTATACGGTGGACTTATGCACTCTACTGTGCTCTCGTATATTCAACTTGACCCTCGGGAGGCCAGCAACAGCGGTCGTAGCGCGTGATGTTGAGGCAGGTTACGTTCGTTTATGTTACGTTTGGATAGGTTAGGAGAGGTTGGCATTGACTTTTGCGCTGTAGCTGCTATTCGGTGGATTTCTGCGCTCCACTGTGATCTAATATCCTCTGCCTATTTCTGGGGAGGCCAGAAATTTTGTCCGCGGCACGTTAGGCTGAGTTTGGTATAGGTTTGTTTATGTTGCGTTTGGTTAGGTTAGTATGGGATATATTTGACTTTTGTCCTGCCCACTACAGTTCGGCGGTTATCTGCACCCTTTGTTGCTCTACTACACCCTACTCGACCATTGGGGGGGGGGGGCAGCAATAGCGGTAGCGGCACGATAGGATGGTTTGACTACGCTAGGGTATGTTAGGTTAGGTTAGGTTTGGTAAGGATTGCTATGACTTTTGTACCATACACCGATATTCGGTGGATTTCAGCTCTCTACTGTCATCAAATATTTTCAGCCTCGCCCTGGCAAGGCCGGTAATATTCGTCTGGGCATGTTTTGATGAGTCAGGTTACGTTCGGCTAGGCTGGGTCAGGCTATGTTTGATCAGGATTGCTTTAGCTTTTGTGCCGTACGCTGCTAATCGGTGGACTTCTGCGCTCTACTGTGTTCTAGTACGTCCTGCTTGGCACTGGAGAGGGCAGCAACAGCGGTCTCGGCACGTTTGCTTGAGTCAGGCTATGCTTGGTTACGTTCTGTTGTTTTGGGTTAGGCTTATGTTGCTTTGACTTTTCGGATATACCCTGCAATTATGTGGTTTTCTGCGTCCTACCCACAAATGACGTGTTCCTCTTGACTCTGGACAGGCCAGCAATAGCTTTCGCGGCACGTTAGGTTGAGATGTGATATGTATGGTTATGCTAAGTTTGGTTTGGTTAGGAGAGGATAACTTTGACTTCAGTGCTATAGTCTGCTATTATGTGGATTCGTGCCCCACACTGTGCTCTAATGCATTCAGCTTGGCTCTGTGAATGCCAGCAACAGCAGCCTCTGCACGTGACGATGAGAAGAGTTACGTTCGGTTAGGTTGGTTCAGGCTAAGATTTATCCGGATGGCTTTAACTTTAGCGCCGTACGCAGATATTCGGCGTACTTCTGCGATCCGCTGTGCTCTAGTGTGTCCTGA
>NW_016912529.1:0-537 GCF_001483705.2 Eufriesea mexicana
CTCGAAAATTCAATTTTATTGACATTTTCGATTAATATCGTGGTGTGGTAGCTATCGTGCATAAATAAGTAGGTAAGATTCTATTGGCCAGATATGGCCGTTGCAATTCTATAATATCTGGGTGGAAAATTCAGTTTAATTTACATTTTCGACTAATATCGTGGTGAGGTAGCTATCGTGCATAAATAAGTAGGTAAGATTCTATTGGCCAGATATGGCCGTTGCAATTCTATAATATCTGGGTGGAAAATTCAGTTTAATTTACATTTTCGACTAATCTCGTGGTGCGGTAACTTTTTTGCATAAATACGGAGGAAAGATTCTATTCTCCAGCTATGGCCATTGCAATTCTATAGTATCCGGATGGAAAATTCAATTTTATTGACATTGTCGACTATTATCGTGGTGAGCTAACCTTCTTGGATGAATATGGACGAAATATCCTATTGGCGTGCCACAGCCATTGCAATTTTGTAGTATCTGGATGGAAAATTCAATTTTATGAACATTTTCGACTAATATCGTGGTGAGCTGACA
>NW_016912530.1:0-11877 GCF_001483705.2 Eufriesea mexicana
CATGAGTAGCACTCCTCAACGTAACGCGCCGCGGCCACTATAGCTATCCTCCCCAGGGCAAAGCGTTATGTAGCGAGGCGCAGTCGGGCGCAGGAATCCTCAGAACAACAGTGTATAACACGGTAGTCTGTGATACCCTTATCGTAATTTGCCCAACCTAAGCTAACCAAAAGTAACCTAACGCAACCTAACGTGCCGCGACTAATACTGCTGTCACGCAAGGTCCCAAGCAGGAAATATTAGAACACAGTCGGGCGCAGAAATCCGCTGACAGAGGTGTGTAGCTCAAAAGTCTAGACTATCAAACCCCAACCTCTCAATCTTAACACAACCGAACGAAACATGGCTCAACCTAACGTTCCGAGACCACTCTTGTTGGAATACCCTGACCCAAGCAGTATATACTGGGGCACAGTAGAGCGCAGAAAACCACCGACTGGCAGTGTATAGCACGGATGTAAAGCTCCCGTAGGCCAACCTAAACAAACATAGCATACCAGAACGTAACCCTACCCGTAACCTAACTTGACCGTAACCCACCTAGCCGCCCTACACCACTATTGCTGACCACCCACAGCCAAGCAGAATGTACTGGAGCCGAATAGATCACAATAATCTGCGGCGATGCAGTGTAAAGCACAAGAGAAAAGATAACCTAATCCAACCTGACCTAAGCTAAGCCAGCCAAATGTAGCCTAACGCAGGATAAGTTGCCAAGGCCACTATTGCGGTCTTTCCCAGATCCAATTTGTACAAACCAGATAAGAGTGGTGCGCGTAAATCCACCGAATAGCAGTTTGTAGCAGTAATGTCGAAGATATACTCTCCTAACCTAACCAATAGTAACATACCCATCGAAACCTAACTCAATCTAACGTGCAGCGACACTATTGCTAGCCTCCCCAGAGTCGAGCAGAGTATAGTAGATCAGAGTAGAGCGCATACATCAACCGAATAACAGTCCATGCCAAGAAAGACAAAGCTATCCGAACCTAACCAAAGCAAACGAATCCTAACTGAACCTATCGCACCGAGATCATTATTGCTGACATTGCAGTGGATAGCACAAAATTCGAAAGTGTCCTAAACTGACCTGGCCTAACCGAACCTAAGCAAGCGTAGCATAGCTCAGAGCAACGTACCGCAGCCACTACTCCTGGCATCCACAGAGCCAAGCAGAATGTAGTAGTACGCAGTTGATCACAGAAGTCCGCCGAACAACTGTGTACAGCACACATGTCAAAACTGTCCCAACATAAACTGACCAAACGTAACCTATAAGAACGTAGCGTAGCTCAACATAACGTGCCGCGACCACTGCTCCTGGCCTCCTCAGAGAAAAGCAAAACGTAGTAGAGCGCAGAAGATCTCACAAATCCAACGAGTACCATTGCACAGCACGAAAGGCAGAGCTATCCGCACCAAACTTATCCCAACCTAACCTAACCTAACATAACCAAAAGTAACATAACCCAACCTAAAGTGCCAGGGCCACTATTGCCCGCCTCCACGGAGTCGAGCAGAGTATAGTAGAGCAATGTAGATCGCAGAAATACACCATATAGCAGTGTACAGCACAAAAGTCAAAGAAATCCTAACCGAACCCTCCTAAGCTAACCCAACGAAACGTAATGTAACTCAAACTGACGTGCCTAGACCGCTATCACTGGCCATCCCAGAGCCAAGCAGAGCATATTAGAGCACTGCAGAGCGGAGAAATCCACCGAATAGCAGTGTACAGCACAAAGGTCAAAGTATCCTATCCAAACATATCTAAACGAAACGTAACCAAACGCTTCATAACTGATCCTGAAAGGACGAGGCCACCATCGCTGGCCTCCCCAGAACAAGCCCAGTATATTAGAGCACCGCAGATAGCAGAAACCCACCGCACTGCAGTGTAAAGCACAAGCGTCAAGCATATCCTGACTTAACGTCACCTAACTTAATATATCCGAACGTAGTGTAAACCATCCTAACGTGACGCGTCCAATATTGCCGGCATATCAAGAGCCATGCGGAACATATTAGAGCGCATTCGAGCACGAAAGTCCACCGAATAGCGGTGTAAAGCACAAAAGACAAAGCAGCATATCCTAATCTAAGCAGACGTAACATATACAAACGCAGCATGACACAATGTAACGTGCCGAGACCACTACTGCTGTTCTCCACAGAGACAAGCAGAGTGTACCAGAGCACAGTGGTGCGCAGGAATCCACCGCTATGCAGTGAACATCTCAAAAGCCGCAGATATCCTGTCCAAACCTGGCCTAATTTAAGCTAAGGAAACGCACTATAGCCCTCGAACACTGCCCCCGGCCCCCGGCGCAAAGCAGAATAGAGTAGAGCACAGTAGGTCAAAGAAATCCACCGAAAAGGAGTGGAAAGCACAGAAGTCCGAGTAGCCTATCCTAACTTAGCCAAACGTGACATGTTCAAACGTAACGTAACTCAACTTAACTTGACGAGAACACCGTTGCTCGACCCCACCGGGACGAGAAGAATGCTTAAAAGCAGAGTAAAGTGCAGGAACCCACCGCATTGCAATGTATAGCACAGAAGCCGTAAATACCCCAACCTGACCTGTCCTAACCTAACCTAACCGAACGTAGCATAGCTTAATATGACGTCCCGCCACCGCTGCTCCTGGCCTGACCAGAGCCAAGCAGAGTGTAGTAGAGTACAGCAAATCACAGAAATTCACCGAAAAGCTGTGTATAGCACGATAGTATAAGCTATCCTTCCCAAATATTGCCTAATCTGGCATAACCTATCTTGATGTAGCTTAACTTAAAGTACCACGACCACTATTGCTTGCCTCCCCAGAGTCGAGCAGAATACAGTAGATCAATGTAGAGCGCAGAAATACACCATATAGCAGTGTACAGCACAAAAGTCAAAGAAATCCTAACCGAGCCTTCGTAACCTAACCTAAAGAAATGCAAACTTTCTGTACCTAACGTTCCGAGAACACAATCACTGGCCATCCCAGGGTCAAGCAGAACATACTAGAGCACACTGGAGTGCGGAAGTCCACCGGATAGCAGTGTATAGCACAAAAGTCAAAGCTACGCTGTCCTAATATATCCATTCCTATCATAATCAAACGGAACATTACTCAACCTAACGCACCCCGGCCACAATTGCTAGCCTACACATAGTCGAGCAGAACTTACTAGAGAACAGTAGGGCGCTGAAGTTCATAGAATCGCAGTGTAGAGCACGAAAGTCGTATACAACCACACCTAAGTCAAGTTAACATAACACAACCAAACGTATCCTACCTCAAAGTAACCTGCCTTGGCCGCTATTCGTGGCATCACCAGTGCAAAGCACAAGAGTCCGAGATACCCTCATCTAAGCTGACCTAATCTAACCTAACCAAACGTGGCATAGATCAACGTAGCGTGCCGATACTGCTATTGTTGTCTTTGCCAGAGACACGTTGAACATATTACAGCACAGTAGAATGCAGAAATCCGCCGAATGGCAATGTATAGCACAAAAGTCAAAGCTATCCTCTGCTAACCTAGCCAGGCGTAACATACCCAAGAATAGCATAAACTCAACCTAACGTGCCGAGGCCACTATTGCTGTCATGCGCAGATCCAGGTAGAATATAGTACAGCACAGCAGAGCGCAGAAATCCACCGCACTGCAGCGTATAGCACAAAAGTCAGACATACCCTGACCTAACCTGACCTTACGTAACCTGTCCAAACGTAGTGTAACTACGCATGGCGCGACGAGCCCAATACTTCTAGCCATTCCAGAGACAAGCATAGCATGTTAGAGCAAACTGCAGGGCAGAAACCCATCGAATAGCGGTGTACAGCATAAAAGAGAAAGCAGCGTGTCCTAATATAGCCAAATGTAGCATAACCAATCGTAACCTAAGTTAACTTAACACGACGAGACCACAATTACTGGCCTCCATAAAGACAAGCAGAATGTACAGGAGCACAGTAGTGCGCACAAGTCCACCGCATTGCAATGAATATCATGAGACTCGAAGTTGTCCTGTCCTAACCTGACCGAATATAATGAAATCAAACGCTGCATAACCCAACATGACGTGCCGCGACCATTGCTCCTGGCCTCCCCAGAGCAAAGCAGATAGTAGTAGAGCTCAGTAGATCACAGAAATCCACCGAACATCAGTGTACAACACGAAGATCAAAGCCACCGTTACCGAAAACAGCCCAACTTAAAGTAACCGAACGCAATCTAACTCAGCCTAACGTGCCGCGACCACTATTGCTGGCCTCCACAGGACCCAGCGGAGTATAGTAGACCACATTCGCGCCCAGAAATCCTACGAATTGCAGTGTAGAGTACGAAAGTCGAAGATAACCAGACCGAGCTTGACATAACCTAACCTAATCAAACGCGACATAGCTGAAACTAACGTACAGAGGACACTATCCCTGGCCTCGCCAGAGCAAAGCAGAAAATATTGCTACACGTGGAGCGCAGTTACTCGTGAATAGCAGTGTAGAGAACAAATGTCTAAACTGTTCTATCCTTACTTCACAAAACGTAACACACCCAAACGTAATCCAGATCCACCTAACATGACGGGACCACTATTGCTGGCCCCGAAAGGTACAAGCAGAATTTACTAGAGCACTGTAGTGCGCAGAAATCTACTGCATTGCAGTGAATAGCACAAAAGCCGTGGATATCGTAACCTAACCAGACTCAACCTGACCTAACAAAACGTAGCATTGCCCAAAATAACGTGCAGCGGCTACTGCTCCTGGCCTCAACAGAGCCAAGCAGAATGTAGTAGAGCACAGTAAACCACAGAAATTCACAGAATAACACTGTACAGCACGAAAGCCAAATCTATCCTAACCAAGTTCAGCCCAGCCTAACCAAACCAAACATATTCTAACTCAAAATAACGTGCCACGACCGTTATGCCTCGTCTCCCCGTAGTCTGACGGAGTATAGTGGGGCAATGTAGAGCGCAGAAATCCACCGAATAGCTACGTACAGCGCAAATGTCCAGGTTATCATACTCTAACCTATCCAAGCGTGACATAACCGAACGCAACGTAATCCAGCCTATCGTGCCTACAACACTACCGCTGGCCAGCCCAGCACCAAGCGGAACATACCGCCGCACAGTAGAGTGCACAGATGCAACGAATAGCATTCTACACAACGGAAGTCAAAGCTATGCAGACGTAACACTAACAAACATAACATAGCCGTACGAAACTTAACTCAACATAACGCGCCGCAATCTCTATTGCTGATCTCTCCAGGGCCAATCAGAATACAGTAGAGACAGTAGAGAGCAGAAATCCATCGAAAAGCCGTGCTTACCACGAATGTCAAGCCGACTCCAACATAACCAAAGAGAACGTAATCCAACCGAACATATCCTAACTCTAGCTAACGTGCCGAGGTCGCCGTTACAGGCCTCCTCAGAGCCTAGCAGAACATACTAGAGCGCAGTAGTGCGCAGAAACCCACCGCATTGCAGTGTACAGAACCGAAGTCAAAGATATCCAAACATAACCCAAAGAATCCGAACCTAACCAAACGGACCCTTGCTTAACTTAACGTGCCGCGGCCACCATTTCTCGCCGCGATAGAGCACGGCAGAGCGTATTAGATCGCAGTAGTGGGCAGTAATCCACCGAAAAGCAGCTTACGGCTCATAATTCAAAGCTATCCTCTACAGACCTAACCAATCTTAACAGAACCAAGCATAAGTTGACGCAGCCGAAGGAGCCTCTACAGCTATTTCTGTCCTTTCGAGGGTAGAGCAGAGCATAGGAGAGCGCAGAAATCCGCCGAAAGTAGTGTATACCACGCTAGTCAAAGCTATCCAGTGTTAACCCAATCTAACATAACCTAACCAAGCGTTGACTAACTCAACCCAACGCGCCGAGGCCACTATCGCTGGCATTCCCAGTGCCAAGCAGAATATAGTAGAGCGCAGTACATCGCATTAGTCCAACGCATTGCAGTATATAGCACAAAAGAGATGGTGCCCTTACCCAGACTTCCCGAGCCGAACCTCACCGAACGTAACATAACTCAACATAAGTTGCCGATGTCAGGATTGTTGGCCTCCCGAGAGACAGGAAGAGCATATGAGAGCAATGAGGAGCTTAGAAATACACCGAACAGCAGTGTACACCACGCAAGCCGAAGCTATCCATACCAAACCCAGACTAACATATCCTTACCGAACGTGACCTATCTCAATCTAACATGCCAAGACCACTATTGCTGGCCCCCACATAGGCGATCAGAGTATGGTGGAGCAACGTAGGGCGTAGAAGTCCAATGAATGGCTGTGTATAGCACAAAAGTCAAAGCTATCCTCTTCTAACCTGTCCAAATATAGTATGACCAAACGCAACCTCACTTCATCTGACGTGTCAGGGCCACCATTGCTGGCCTCACCGGGGCATAGCAGAATATACTAGATCAAAGTGGAGCGCAAGACGTCATCATATAGCAGTGTTTTGCACAATGGTGAAGGATATCCTAACCTAACCCGACCTAACATAACGTAATAGAACGTATACTATCTAAATCTAACGTGCCGTAACCCCTATTTCTGGCATTTCCAGAGACAAGCAGGATATACTAAAGCACAATAGAGCGCAGTAATACACCGCATTGCATTGCGTAGCACAGAATACAAAGATATCCTAACCCAACTTGTCGAACCCAACGTAACTGAACGCAGCGTAACTAAAAATAACGTGCCGGGAATGCTATTGCTGGCCTCCTCAGAGCCAAGCTGACGATATTGTAGCTCTGTAGAGCGGAGAAATCCAACGAGTAGCGGCGTATAGCGCAAAAGTCTAAGATATCCTATCCTAACCTAACCAAACGTAACGTGACCAAACGTTATATACCACAACCAAACGTGCCGAGGCCACAATTACAGGCGTCCCCAGACTCGAGCAGAGCATATTAGACCAACGGGGTGCGTAGAAATCCACATAATAGCAGTCTATAACACAAAAGTCAATTGTGTCCTATAATATCATATCCAAACGTAATATAAACAAACTCAACTAAACTAAACCTAACGTGACGAGACCATGGTTGCTGGTCTTTACAGAGGCGGGCAGAGTACAGTAGGGCAATGCGGTGCGCAGAAAGCCACGGAACAAGAGTGTATATCGCAAAAGTCAAAATAATCCCATCCTAGCCTGACCAAACGTAACATAACCAAACGTAACATAACCTAACGTAACGAGACTCAAACTAACGTGCCTACACCACTATTGCTGACCTACACAGAGCCAAGCAGAATATACTAGAGCACAGTAGATCGCAGAATTCCACCGCATTCAAGTGTAAAGCAGAAAAGTAGAAGATACCCTAACATAACTTGACCAAACCCAACATTACCAAACCTAACCTAACGTGCTCAGCTAACAATTGCTGCCTTCCCCATCGCCAAGGAGGGCAAATTAGGGGACAGTAGAGCGTGTAAATCCACCTATATCAGTGTATGGCACGAAAGGCAAAGCTATCGTAACCTAACACATGCTAACGTAACTTAACCGAACGTAGCATAACTCAACCTGACGTGCCGAGGCCACTATTACTGGCCTCCCCAGCGTTGGACAGAGTAGAGTAGAGCTATGTAGAGCGCAGGCATCAACTGAATTGCGGTCTACAGCGCAAAAGTCAAAGCTATCCTATCGTACCTTAATCAATCGCGACGTTACCAAACGTAGCGTAACAAAACATATCCGGCCAGGGCCACAATTGCCGGCCTCTCCTGAGTCGCGGAGATCACAGTCGATCAAAGTAGCGCTCAGAAAGCCACCAGGTAACAATGGATAGCGCAAAAGCCAAAGACATCCTGATCTATTCAGACATAACCTAACCAAACCAAGTGCAGGATAAACAAACATAGCGAGCCGAGACCTCTATCTCTGGCCTCCCCAAGCAGAACACATTAGAGCACAGTAGAACGAAGAAATTAACCGAATAGCAGAGTATAGCACAAAAGTCGAAACCATCGTAACCAAACCTGCACAACCTAACCTACAAAACGCAACATAACTCAGCCTACCGTGCCACGACCGCCATCGTTGCCTCCTCACGGCCGAGTAGGGTGCAGTAGAGCAACGAAGAGCACAGAAATACACAGGATGGCAGTGTATAGCACAAACGTCAGACATATCCTAACCTAACCAATCCAAACTTAACATAAGCAGACGCAACATAACTCAGCATAACGTGCCGAGAGCACTAATGCCGGCATACCAATAGCCAAGCAGAATATACTAGAGCACAGCAGAGCGCAGGAATCCGCCGAATGGCATTGTATAGCAGAAATGCCAAAGCCACCCGGACCAAACTTAGCCTACCATAGCCAGCGAAATGCATCGTAACACAACAAAACGTTCCCCGCCACCTATTGCTGGCCTCCGCAGTGGCAAGCAGAGGCTAATAGACCAATGCGGATCGCAGATATAGAACGAATAGCAGTCTATACGACAAAAGTCAAAGCTACTCTAACCAAGCCCACCCTAACCTAGCCTAGCCGAGCGTAACGTAACTTAACCTATCGCGCCGAGTCCACAATTGCTGGCTTGCCCAGGGCCAGGTAGAACATATTAGAGCACAGTGGAGCGCAGAAATCATTCGTACAGAAGTGTACAGCACAAAAGTCAAATTTGTCCTGTCCTAACATGGCCAAACGTAACGCAAACAAACGTAACATAACTCATCCTAAAGCGCCGAGACAACTATTGTTACACTCCCCAAAGTCAAGCAGAATATGATAGAGCACACTAGAGCACAGGAGTCCATAGAATATCTTAGATGAGAGCATTTGTCAAAGCTATACGAACCTAACCCAACCAAACCTAATCTAACCAAACGTAACCAATCACAACCTAACGTGCCGCGACCAGTATTGCTGGCATCCCCATCGCCAAGCGGAACATATTAGTGAGGAGTAGAGCACAGAATTCCATTATATGGCAGTATATGGCACAAAAGTCGAAGACACTCTAACCTAACCCAACAAACCTGACCCAGACAAACCTAACCTATATTAAGCTAACGCGCTGTGGCAGCAATTTCTGGCCTCCCCGAAGCAAAGCAGAGAAGATTAGATCAGAGTTGAGAGCAGAAATCCACCGAGCAACACCGTATAGCACAAAAGTCAAAGCCGTCTTAGCCAAACCTGTCCAATCTTAACTTAACCAAACGTAGAGTAACTAACCTTAACGAGCCGAGACCACTACTGCTGTCTTCCCCATCGTCAAGCACAATATATTAGATGAGGGCGGAGCGCAGAAGTCAATAGAATGGCAGTGCATAGCAGAAAGGTTAACGATAACCAACCCTAACCCATCCTAACGTGACGTAATCTAATGTAACCTAACTAAACATAACGTGCCGCGGCAACAATTTACGTCCTGCCCAGAGGATAGCTGGGCATATTAGGGCACAGTAGAGCGGAGAAATCCACCTGACAGCAGTGTACAGCACACAAGCCATAGCAATCTTGTCCTAACCTAACCAAACGTAACATACGCAAACGTAACTTAACACAACCTAACGTGCCGAGTCCACTGTTGCTGTCCTCCGCAGAGCCAAGCTGAATATACTAGAGCACGATGGATCGTAAGAATCGACCGCATTGCAGTTAGGACGGCTTTGACATTTGCGCTATACACTGCTATTAGGTGAATCTGTGCGCTCTACTCTGCTCTGGGATGTTCTGCTTGGCTCTGGGGAGGCCAGCGATAGTGGACACGGCTCGTTAGGTTTAGTTAGTGCATGTTTGGTTAGGTTAGAGTGTACCATCTTAGGTTAGGATATCTGCGACTTTTGTGCTATACAGCGCTATTCGGTGGCTTTCCGCGCTCTGCTGTGCTCTAGTTTATTCTGCTCGGCTATGTGAAGGCCAGCAGTATTCGTCCCCGCACGGTAGTCTGTGCTACGTTGCGTCTGGTTTAGTTACTGTTGGCTAGGTAAGGATAGCATGGATTAGACTTTCACCCTATACACTGCCATTCCGTGGACGTCTGCGCTCTGCATTGCTCTGCTGCACTCAGGTCGTCTATGGGGAGGCTAGTGATGGTGGTCTCGGCACGTTAGCTTTGGTTAGGCTACGTATGGTTTGGTCACGTCGGTCTGCGCTAGATTTGGATAGCTTTGTCTTGCGTGGTGTACACTGATTTCGGTGGACTTCTACGCTCTTCTGTACCCTAGTATGTCCTGCTTGGCTCTGGGGAAGCCAGAAATAGTGGACTCCGCACGATATGTTGAGATAGGGTACGTTTGGTTAGGTTATGTTGTCTCTGGTTAGGTTTGGATCGCTTCGACTCTTCTGCTGTACACGGCCATTACGTAGATTTCCGCCCTCTCATCTCCTCTATTGTGCTCTGCTCGCATGTATGTAGGTCAGCAATACTTGTAGCGGCACGTTAGCTTGTGATTGATACGTTTGGTTGGGTTAGGTTTGGTTGGGTTAGCTTGAGGTAGCTTCGACATATGTGCTCAACACTGATATCTTGTGGGCATCTGTGCTCTACTGTGCTCTATCATATTCTGCGTGTCTACGGGGAAGCCAGCAATAGTGGTCGCAGCTCGTAAGGTCTAGTTACTCTACGTTTGGATAGGTTAGGCTTGGTCTGGTTAGGTATGGATATCTTTGACCTTTTTGCTATATATTGCAGTTCGGCCGCTTTTTACGCTCCACCGCGCTCTAGTATACTCCGCTCGAATCTGATGAAGCCAACATTAGTGGTCACGGCCCGATAGGTTGGGTAAGGATATGTTTAGTAATGTTACGGTTGGTTAGGATGGATTAGCCTAGCCTCTATACTCCGCAGTTAGGAGGATTTCTACGCTCTTCATTGTTCTACTGAACTCTGTTGGACGCCGGGCAGCTCAGTAACAGTGTTCTGGTCACGTTTGGTTTCGTTAGGCTGCGTTTGGTTAGGTGACGCTTGGTTAGGTTAGGATAGGTTAGCTTTGACTTTTGTGGCATACACTGCTATTCGGTGGATTTCTGCGCTCTACTGTGATCCAATATTCCCTGCTTTGCTCCGGGAATTCCAGAAATAGTGGCCGCGGCGCGGTAGGTTGAGTTATGCTTTATACGGCTATGCTATGTTTGGTTATGTTAGGAGAAGGTAGCTTTGACTCTTGTGGTATACACAGGTATTCGGTTGATTTCTGCGTACTACTTTGATGTAATATCCTCTACTCTGCTCTGCGGTGGCCAAAAATGGTGGCCGCCTCGCGTCATGATTAGATAGGTTACGTGCGGCCATGCTAGGTTTGCTTGGGTTAGGTAAGGATTTCCATGACTCCTGTCCTTTACACAGTAATGCAGTGGACCTCTGTGCTCTATTGTGCTCTAGCACGTTCTGCATGACTCTGGGGAAGCCAACAACTGAATTGCGGTCTACAGCGCAAAAGTCAAAGCTATCCTATCGTACCTTAATCAATCGCGACGTTACCAAACGTAGCGTAACAAAACATATCCGGCCAGGGCCACAGTTGCCGGCCTCTCCTGAGTCGCGGAGATCACAGTCGATCAAAGTAGCGCTCAGAAAGCCACCAGGTAACAATGGATAGCGCAAAAGCCAAAGACATCCTGATCTATTCAGACATAACCTAACCAAACCAAGTGCAGGATAAACAAACATAGCGAGCCGAGACCTCTATCTCTGGCCTCCCCAAGCAGAACACATTAGAGCACAGTAGAACGAAGAAATTAACCGAATAGCAGAGTATAGCACAAAAGTCGAAACCATCGTAACCAAACCTGCACAACCTAACCTACAAAACGCAACATAACTCAGCCTACCGTGCCACGACCGCCATCGTTGCCTCCTCACGGCCGAGTAGGGTGCAGTA
>NW_016912531.1:0-4638 GCF_001483705.2 Eufriesea mexicana
CGTTTGGCTAGGTTAGGATAGGATTCTTTGTCTTTTGTGCTCTACACCGTCATACGTTCGCCTGATGCGCTCTCATGTGCTATAATATGCTCTGAAAGGCTCTGGGTTGGCCAGTAATAGTGGTCTCGGCACATCAGTTTGGGTAATTATACGTACCGTTAGGCTAGGTTAGGGAAGCTTGGTATGGATTTCTTTGACTTTTGTGCTCTACACTGCTATTTGGTGGACTTCTGAGCTCGACATACTATATTGCCATTCGGCGCATTTCCACGCTCTACATTCCCTTACTATACTTCGCTCGACACTGCGTAGGCAAGCAGTGGTGTTCGTGGCACGTTAGCTTGAGGTAGGTTACATTTGGTTTGTTCACTCTAGGCTATGTTTGGTTATAGTAGCTACGACCTTCGTGCTGTACACTACTATGTCGTGGCTTCCTATGATCTATTGTGGTCTAATATATTCTGCTTGGCTTTGTGGGGGCCAGCAGCGATGGTCGCGACGTCTTATGTAGTATTATGCTACGTTCCGTTAGGTTATATAGGTCCGGTTAGGTTAGGATAACTCCGGCTTCTGTGCTCTTCACTACATTGCGGTGGATTTCCGCGGTGTAATGTGCCCTAGCACAATCTGTTTGTCTCTCTGGAAGCCAGCAATAGTGGTCTCGACATGATTGGTTGAGTTTGGCTACGTTTGGATATGACACGTTTGGCTAGGTTAGGATAGGCTACACACATTCTTGTGCTCTTCACTGTTGTTCGGTGGATTTCCGCGCTCCAATGTGCTCTAATTTTCTCTGCTTAGCTCTGAGGAGGCCTGCAATATTGGCCTTGTCACGTCATGTCTAGTTACACTGCGTTTGGATAGGTTAAGTGTGGTCTGGTTGGGTCAGGGTATGTTTGACTTTTGTGCTATACACTGATGTTCGGTGTACCTCCGGGCTCTAGTGTGCTCCGGTATACTCTGCTTGGCTCCGGGGGGCCAGTAATGGAGTTCTCGGCAAAACAGTATGAGTTAGGTTACGTTCGATTATGTTACGTTTATTCATGTTACGATACGTTTGCCATGACTGTTGTGCTATACATTAGTATTCGGTGGATTTCTGCCTTCTGCTGTGCTCTAAGATGTTCTGCTTGGCTTTGGGCAGGCCAGAGGTTGTGGTCGCGGTGCGTTACGTTGAGTTACGTTACGTATGCTTATATTACGTTTGGCTGGGTTAGGATAAGGTAGCCCTGACCCCTGTGCAACACATTGCTATTCGGTGGATTACTTCTTTCTGCTGTGCCCTAATACCTTCTGCTAGGTTCTGGAGATTCCGTCAACATTTGCCTCATCACATTATGCTGTGTTACACTACGTTTGTATGAGTTAAGTTGGGTCATGTTAGGTTATGTTACCTTCCTCTTTTATGCTTTGCACAGCAATGCTGAGGATTTCTGCGCTCTACTGTGCTCATTGGAGCCAGCAATAGTGGCCTGATCATGTTAGGTTGGATTAGTTTGCGTTTGTGTGTGTTACGTTTGGCTATGTTAGTAGAGGCCACTCTGACTTTCGTGCTATGCACTGCTATTCCGTGGAACTCTGCGCGCTAATGTGCACTAATATGCTCTGCTTGGCTCTGTGGCGACCAGTAATAGTGGTCTCGGCACGTTAGGTTTTGACAGGTTACGTACCGTTGTGTTAGCTTAGGAAGGTTTGGTTAGGATTACTTTGACTTTTGAGCTCTATATTGCCATTCGGCGCATTTCCACGCTCTACATTCCCTTACTATACTTCGCTCGACACTGCGTAGGCAAGCAGTGGTGTTCGTGGCACGTTAGCTTGAGGTAGGTTACATTTGGTTTGTTCACTCTAGGCTATGTTTGGTTACAGTAGCTACGACCTTCGTGCTGTACACTACTATGTCGTGGCTTCCTATGATCTATTGTGGTCTAATATATTCTGCTTGGCTTTGTGGGGGCCAGCAGCGATGGTCGCGACGTCTTATGTAGTATTATGCTACGTTCCGTTAGGTTATATAGGTCCGGTTAGGTTAGGATAACTCCGGCTTCTGTGCTCTTCACTACATTGCGGTGGATTTCCGCGGTGTAATGTGCCCTAGCACAATCTGTTTGTCTCTCTGGAAGCCAGCAATAGTGGTCTCGACATGATTGGTTGAGTTTGGCTACGTTTGGATATGACACGTTTGGCTAGGTTAGGATAGGCTACACACATTCTTGTGCTCTTCACTGTTGTTCGGTGGATTTCCGCGCTCCAATGTGCTCTAATTTTCTCTGCTTAGCTCTGAGGAGGCCTGCAATATTGGCCTTGTCACGTCATGTCTAGTTACACTGCGTTTGGATAGGTTAAGTGTGGTCTGGTTGGGTCAGGGTATGTTTGACTTTTGTGCTATACACTGATGTTCGGTGTACCTCCGGGCTCTAGTGTGCTCCGGTATACTCTGCTTGGCTCCGGGGGGCCAGTAATGGAGTTCTCGGCAAAACAGTATGAGTTAGGTTACGTTCGATTATGTTACGTTTATTCATGTTACGATACGTTTGCCATGACTGTTGTGCTATACATTAGTATTCGGTGGATTTCTGCCTTCTGCTGTGCTCTAAGATGTTCTGCTTGGCTTTGGGCAGGCCAGAGGTTGTGGTCGCGGTGCGTTACGTTGAGTTACGTTACGTATGCTTATATTACGTTTGGCTGGGTTAGGATAAGGTAGCCCTGACCCCTGTGCAACACATTGCTATTCGGTGGATTACTTCTTTCTGCTGTGCCCTAATACCTTCTGCTAGGTTCTGGAGATTCCGTCAACATTTGCCTCATCACATTATGCTGTGTTACACTACGTTTGTATGAGTTAAGTTGGGTCATGTTAGGTTATGTTACCTTCCTCTTTTATGCTTTGCACAGCAATGCTGAGGATTTCTGCGCTCTACTGTGCTCAAGTATATTCCGCCTGTCTCTGGGGAAGCCAGCAATATGTGCCTCACCACGCATGTTGAGTTGCACTACTTTTGGGTTGGGTATGTGAAGTCAGGTTAGGTTACGGTGTCTTCCTCTATTGTGCCTTGCACTGCAATGCTGTGGATGTCTGCGCTTCACTGCGATCTAGTGTACTCTGCTTGGCTAGGTAGTGGCCAGAGATAGTGGTCGCGACTCGTTATGTTGAGTTTGGTTACGTACACTTATGCTACGATTGGTTAGGTTAGGATAGTGTAGCCTTCACTTCTGTGCTATACATTCCTGTCCGGTGGATTCCTGTATTCTACTGTGCTCTAACATTTTCTGCCCGGCTCTGCGGAGGCCAGCAATATTAGTCTCGTCACGCCACGATGAGTTACACTACGTTTGAATGGGTTTGGTTAGGTCCAGTTAAGTCGGGGTATCCTTCACTATTGTACCGTGCACTGCAATGCGGTGGATTTCCATGCTCTACTGTGCTCCAGTATATTCTGCTTGGCCCTGCGGAGGCGAGCAATAGTGGTCGTGGCCCATTAGGTTGTGTTAGATTGCTTGGGTAGGTTTGGTTATGCTAAGATTGGCAAGGGTGGCTTTGACTTTCGTGCTATACACTGTTATTCGGCGGGTGTCTGTGATCCACTGAGCTCTACTCTATACTGCTTGGATCTGGGGAGTCCCGCAGTAGTGGTCGCGGCACGTCATGTTGAGTTCTGCTAAGCTTGGTTGGGATAGGTTAGGTCAGGTTAGGTTGGGATATCTACGACCTTTGTGCCATTCACTGCAATGCGGTGGGTTCTGCGCACTACTCTACTCTAGTACATCCTGCTTGTCCTTATGGTAGCCAGGAATAGAGGTTTCGTCATGTTAGGTTGATTTAGGTTACATTTGATTTTGCTACGTTTGGCTAGGTTCGGAACGGGTACTTTGTCATTTGTGATATACACGGTTATTCGGTGCGTTTCTGCGCTCTCATCTGCTAGAATACGCACTGCCTACCTCTGTTGTTGCCAGTAATACTGGTCTCGGCACGTTAGGTTTCGTAATGATGGCTTGGTTGGGTTAGGATGGCTCGGGCTTGTTTCCTCTGACTTTTGTGCTATTCACTACAATGCGGTCGACTTCTGCGCACAACTTTGCCCATGCTCGGCTTTGTATCCTCTGACTTTTGTGCTATTCACTACAATGCGGTCGACTTCTGCGCACAACTTTGCCCTAGTACGTTCTGCTTTTTTCTGTGGGGCCAGTAATAGTGATCGCGTCACGTTAGGTCGGTTTGGGTTACGTATGGTTGTGTTACGTTTTGTGAGGTTTGGGTTGGAAAATATAGATTTTTGTGCTCTACTCTGCTATCCGCGGAAAACTGCGCTCCACAGTGTTTCAAAATCTTCTGCTTGGCCCTCGCGTGGCCAGAAATAGTGGTCTCGGCACGTTAGGTTGAGTCATGCTAAGTTCCGTTATCGTAGGTTCGAAATGCATGGTTAGAATTTCCTTGACTTTTGTGCCATACAGTGATATTCGGTGCATTTCTGCGCTACACGTTGCACTACTTTACTCTCCCCGGCTCTGGGGAGGCAAGCAATAGTGGTCGTGGCACGTTATTTTGAGTCAGATTATGTTTGGTTCGGATAGGTTGGGCTAAGTTTGGTTAGGATAGCAGTGTCCGTCGTGCTATACACTGTTATTTGGCGTATT
>NW_016912532.1:0-386 GCF_001483705.2 Eufriesea mexicana
TAGGATGTGTTAGGTTACGTACCGTTAGGTTAGGATAGGAATGTTCGGTTAGGATTTCTTTGAAGTTTGTGCTGTATGCGGTTGTTCTGTGGATTTCTGAGATCTTCATTGCGCTACTATACTCTGCCCGTCTCTGGGGACTAGAGAAGTAGTGGTCGTAGCACGTCAGGTTGAGTTAGGTTACATTTGGTTATGTTAGGTTAGCCCCAGTTTGTTTACGGTGGGTTTGACTTTCGTGCTATATACAGTTGTTCGGCGGAATTCTGCGCTCGACCGTGCTCCACTATATACTGCTTGGCCCTGGGGAGTCCAGCAATAATGGCTTCGGCACGTTAGGTTGGGTTGTGCTACTATTGTCTAGGTTAGGCTATGTCAGGTAAGGATTG
>NW_016912532.1:933-43592 GCF_001483705.2 Eufriesea mexicana
CACTACGTTTAGGTAGGTTACTTTAGGACAGGATAGGTAAGTGTATCTTCCACATTTCTGCTATGCGCTGCATTGCGGTGGATTTCTGCGCTCTGTTGAGCTCTAGTGAATGCTGCTTGGCTCTGGGCAGGCCAGCAATAGTGGCCGCGGGTGGTTATGTTTAGTTAGGTTACGTTTGGTTCTGTTACGATTGGCTATGTTACGATCGGGTAGCTTTGACTTTTGTGCTATACACTGCGATGCGGCGTATTTCTGCATTCTACTGAGCTCTAGTATATTCTAGTAGGTTCTGGGGAGGAGAATAATAATGGTCTCGGCTCGTTTGGTTGGATATGTCTGAGTATACTCATGATACGTTTGGCTAGGTCAGGACACTGTGGCCCAGACTTCGGTGATGTACACTGCTATTTGGTGGATTTCTGCTTTCTACTGTGATCAAACGCATTCTGCTCGGCTCTGGGGAGGCCAAAGATATTGGTCTCGTCGCGCTATGTTGAGCTTCTCTACGTTCGGGTAGCTTTGGATAGGTCAAGTTAGGTCAGCGTATCTTCCTCTTTTGTGCTGTACACTGATAAACGGTGGATTTTTGCTCTCTACTGTGCTCTGACATGTTCTGCTCTGGTACGGTGGGCCAGAAATACTGGTCACGCAACGTAATGTTGAGTTAAACTACGTTTGAGTAGCTTACGGTACGTCAGGTTAGGACAGTGTACGTTAGACTTTTGTGCTCTACACTGCTGTTTGGAGGATTTCCGCGCTCTGATGTGATCCAATAAGCTCTGCTTCGCTCTGTGGTGGCCAGTAACAGTGGTCTCTGCGCGTTCGTTTGGGTTAGGTCGCGTATCGTTTGGTTAGGATAGGAAAATTTTGGTTTGGTTTGCTTTGACTTTGTAGATGTACACTGCTATTCGGTGAACTCACGCGCTCTATATTGTCCTACTATACTCCGCACGACTATGGGGAGGCGAGCAGTGGTGGACCTGGCACGTTAGTCTGAGCAATGCTACGTTTGGTTATGTTACGTTTGGTGAGGTTAGGATACGGTTATTTGGACTTTCGTGCTACGCACTGCTATTCGGTGGGTTTCTGCACTCTAGTGTGCTAGAGTATATCCCGCTTAACACTTGGGGGCCAGCAACAATGGTCTAATCACGTTAGGTTGTGTTATGCTGCGTTTGGTTGTGTTACGTTTGGTGAAGTTAGGTTAGAATAGTTTAGACTTTCGTGCTATACACTACTATCCGCGGACTTCTACGGTCTACTCTGTTCTAATATTTTCTGTTTGGCGATGTGGTTGACCAGAAATAGTGATCTCTGTACGTTAGATTGTGTTATGTTATGCCTGGTTAGGTTAGGTCAGGATAAGCCGGGGCAGGTTATTTTTGATATTCGTGCTTTACACTGCTTTCCGGAGGTTTTCCGCGCCCGGCTATGCTCAACTATGTTCTGCTTGGATCAGGGTAAGCCAGCAATAGTGGTCGCGGCATGTTAGATTGTGTTATGTTACCTTTGGTTATGATAAGATTGGATTTATAAGGACAGGAGGGCTTTGACTTTAGAGTTATACACAGCTCTTCGGTGAATTTCTGCCCTCTAGTGTGCTCTACTATGCTCTGTTTGTCTCTCGACATGCCAGAAATAGTAGTCCCGGCGCGTTATATTGAGATGTGCTACGATTCGTTAGGTAACGTTAGGTTAGGTAAGGTTTGAATACCTTTGACTTTATGACCATACGCTGCAATGCGGTGGATTTCTGCGCTCTACTGTGCCGTAGTACATTCCGCTTGGCTCTAAGGGCGCCAGCAGTCGTGTCCTCGGCACGATAGTATGAGTTATGTTACGTTCGGTTATGTTACGTTCAGTTACGTTAGGACACGATAGCAATGACTTTTGTGCTATACATAGATATTCGGTGCAATTCTGCTTTCTGCTGTGCTCTAATATGCTCTGCTTGGCTCTGAGGAGTACAGCAATATTCGCCTCATCACGTACGTTGTGTTACACTACTTTTGGTTTGGGTACGTGAAATCAGGTTAGGTTACGGTATCTTCCCCTTTTGTGCCTAGCAATGCAATGCGGTGGATGCCTACGCTCCACTGCGATCTAGTGTATTCTGCTTGGCTAGGTGGAGGCCAGAGATAGTGGTCGCGGCTCGTTACGTTGTGTTAGGTTACGTACACTTATGCTACGATTAGTTAGGTTAGGATAAGGTAGCCTTGACTTCTGTGATATACACTCCTATTCGGTGGATTCCTGCATTCGACTCTTCTCGTACATTTTCTGCCCGGCTCTGCGGAGGCCAGCAATATTAGCCTCGTCACGCCACGATGAGTTACACTACGTTTGGATAGGTTACGTTAGGTCAAGTTAGGATAGGGTATCCTTCACTATTGTGCCGTGCACTGCAGTTCGGTGGGTTTCCATGCTCTACTGTGCTGTAGTATATTCTGCTTGGCTCTGTGGAGGCGAGCAGCAGTGGTCGTGGCCCTTTACGTTGGGTTAGGTTATATTTGGGTAGGTTAGGTTATGCTCGGTTTGGCAATGATGGCTTTGACTTTCGTGCTATACACTACTTTCAGGTGGGTTCCGGTGATCTGCAGTCCTCTACTATATTCTGCTTGGCTCTGTGGCTGCCAGCAGCAGAGGTCGCGGCACGTTACCTTGAGCTATGCAACGTTATCTTGCGTTAGGTTAGGCCAGATTAGGTTAGGGTACCTACGATTCTTGTGCTATATACTGCTATTCGGTGGATTTCGGCGCCCTATACTGCTCTACTATACTCTGCTCGACACAGGGGTGGCGAGGAGTAGTGTTCCTGTCACGTCAGGTGGAGTTAGGTTACGTTTGGTAATGTTATGTTAGGTCAGGTTAGGTTAGGGTACCTACGGCCCTTGTGGTATTCACTGCAAGGCGGTGTATTTGCGCGGTCTACCGTGCTGTAGTACATCCCGCTTGTCTCTGTGGAGGCCACCAATAGCGGTATCGTAGTATTAGGTTCATTTAGGCTACGTTCGGGTGTGTTACGCTTGGCTATGTCAGGCCTTGCTACTCTGTCTTTTGTGCTATTCGCTGCTATTCGGTGGATTTCATCGCCCTGATGTTCTCCATGTGCTCTGCTTGTCTCTGGGGAGGCCAGCAGTAGTGGTCTCGGCTCGTTAGGTTGTGTTATGCTCCGTCTGCTTGTGACACGTTTGGTTATGCTAGGACAGGATAGCTTAGACTTTTGTGCCGCACGTTGCTATTCGGTGGGTTTCTGAGCCCTACTGTGCTCCAATATGCTCTGATTGGCTACACGTAGGCCATAAATAGCGGTCGTTGCACGGTACGTTGAATTTCGCTAGGTTTGGTTAAGTCTGGTTAGGCCAGGTTTGGTTAGGATATCCTCGACTACTGTGCTACATTCAGATATTCGGTGGATTTCTGCGCTCTA
Organism: Eufriesea mexicana; assembly: GCF_001483705.2. Taxonomy (NCBI): domain Eukaryota; kingdom Metazoa; phylum Arthropoda; class Insecta; order Hymenoptera; family Apidae; genus Eufriesea; species Eufriesea mexicana. The sequence goes on from NW_016912532.1 coordinate 4,364, forward strand.
CATTGCTCCACTGCTCTTTGCTCGTCTTTGCGGTGCCGTGCAATATCGGCCGCGGCTGGTTAGGTTCAGTTAGGTCACGTTTGGTTAGGTTTGGTTAGGTTAAGTTTGGTTAGGATAGCTCTCACTTCCGTGCTATACACTGTTATTCGTTGGATTTCTATGGTCTACACTGCTTTACTATATTCTGCTTAGCTATGGCGAGGCCAGGAGCAGTGGTCGCGGCACGTTGCGTTGAGTTGTTACTTTTGGTTGGGTTAGGTTACGTCAAGCTCGGTCATGTTATCTTTGTCTTTCGTAATATAAACTGCTATTCGGAAGATTTCGAAGATCGACTGTGCTCTGCGATATTCTACTTGGCCCTGGGGATGACATCTATAGTCGCAGCACGTTATGCTGTGTTAGGCTACGATAGATTAGGTTATGTTAGCTTATGTTTTGCTAGGACTGCTTCGGCTTTCGTGCTATACGCTATTTTCCGGCGTGTTCCTGTGATCTACTGTGCTCTACTATACTCTGCTTGGCTCTGTGTTGTCCGGCTGCTGTGGTCGCGGCAAGCACCTTTGAGTTACGTTTCGTTTGGTTAGGTTAGGTTAGATCAAGTCGTGATAGGATATCTTCGACTTTTGCGCTCTTCACTGCAATGCTGAGAGTTTCTGCGAACTATTGTGCTCTAGTGCAATCTACTTGTCCCTGTGGATGTCAGCAGTGGCTGTCCCGTCATGTGAGGTTGTGTTAGGCTACTTTTGGGTATGTTGCGTTTGGCTAGGCTAGGATGTGCTACTATGACATTTGTGCTTTACACTGATTTCAGATGGATATCCGCGCTCTACAATGCTGTACTATACGCCGCTCGACTCTGGGGAGGCGAGCAACAGAGGTCGCGGGACGTTAGTTTGTATTAGCTTATGTTATGTTAGGATAGGGTAGGTTAAGTTTGGCTAGGATAGCTTTGACCTTCGTAATATACACTGTTATTCCGTGTATTTCTGTGATCTCCTGTGCTCTACCATACTCTGCTTGGCTATGGGGAGGCCAGGAGCAGTCGTCGCTGCAAGTTATGTTGATATACGCTACGTTCGGCTGAGTTAGGTTAGGTCAGGTTATGCTAGGGTACCTACGGCTTTTGTGTTATTCATAGCAGTGCGGTGGATTTCTGCGCTATAGTGTGCTCTGGTAAATTCTAGTTGTCTCCCTGGAAGCCAGCAATAGCGGTCCCGTCGTGTTAGGTTGGGTTATGCTCCGCTTGCTTGTGCTACGTTTGGCTAGGTTAGGATATGCTACTATAACTTCTGACTATACACTGCTATTTGGTTTACTTTTGCGCTCTAATGTACTCTAATTTGCTCTGCTGGATACTGCGGAGGCCATCAATAGCTGTTGCGGCACGATATGTTGAACTAGGTTTGTTTAAGTTAGGTTAGGTAAGGTTAAGTTAGGATATATTATTTTTTTGTTCTCTACACTGCTATTCGGTGGATCACTACACTATCATGTCTTCTAATATGCTCTGCTTGTATATACGAAGGCCACCAATATCGTTCGCCGCACGTTACGTTGAGTTATACTACGTTCCGTTAGCTTAGGCTGGGTCAGGTTAGGTAAGGGTATCTGCGTCTTTTGTGCCGTTCATTGCACTGCTTGTATCTGTGGGGACCAGCAATTGTGGTCTCGGCGTGCTAGGTTGAGTTAGGTAAAGTTTGAATGTGTTACGTTTGGCTAGGTCAGGAGAGGTTACTTCGACTTTTGTGCTATACACTGCTATTCTGCGGCTTCTGCGCTACAGTGTGCTCTGATATGCTCTACTTGGTGCTAGAGTGGTCAATAATAGCGCTCTCGGTACGATTGGCTGGGTTTGGTTACGTTTTGTCAGGTTATTTTGTGATGGTTTGGTCAGGGTATATACGGCTTTTGTGCACTACACTGCAATGCAGTGAACTTCTGCGCTCTGCTGTGCTGTAGTATATTCTGCTTGGCGCTGGGGAGGCCAGCAATAGTGGTCGCGGCGGGTTAGGTTGAGCTGAGCTGCATTTGGTTTGGTTAAGTTATGTCAAGCTCGGGCAGTTTATCTTTGACTTTCGTGCTATGCAATGCAATGCGGTGGATTTCTCCGCACTACTGTGTTCTGGCAGACTCCCCTTGTATCTGTTGGGGCCAGCAACAGTTGTCTCGCTATGTTAGGTTGAGTTAGACTACGTTTTGGTATGTCACGTTTGGCTAGTCTAGGGCAGGCTACTTTGACTTTTGTGCTATTCACTGCAATACGGTGGAATTCTGCGCTCTAACACGTTCTGCTTGGATCTGTGGGGCCAGCAATATTGGCCTCGCCACGTTATGCTGTGTCGCGCTAAGTTTGAATAGGTCAGGTGAGGCCAAGTTCTGTTGGGATAAGTTTGACTCTTGCGCTACACACTGCTATCCGGTGGACTTCTGCGCTCCAGTGTGCTCTAGCATGTTCTGCTTGACCCTGTGGTGGCCAGTAATAGTGGTCCCGGCAGGTTAGTCTGAGCTATGCTACGTTCGTTTGTGTCTCGTTTGGAAGGATAGGATGGGAAAGTTCAGTCATTCGTGCTATACGCACCCAGCCACGGACTTCTGCCCTCCACTGCGTTCAAATATTTCTGCTTGGGTATGTGGAGGCCAGCAATACTAGTCACGGCACGTTACGTTCTGATAGCTTACTTTTGGTTAGGTTAGGTTGTGTTAAGCTCGGCCAGGTTAACTTAGACTTTCGTGCTGTATAATGCCACTCGCATTACTCCTGCGATGTACTGTGCTCTACTATACTGTGCTTAGCCCTGCGAATACCAGCAATGTTGTTCTCGGCACGTTAGGTCGAGTTAGGTTAACGCGTTCTGTTCACCACTAACGTGTTCTGCTTGGCTCTGTGGAGGCCAGAAATGGCGGTCGAGGCACGCCAGCTTCAGCTAAGTTGCGCTCGGGTATGTTACGGTTGGTTAGGTCGGGAGAGGGTAGGTTTGACTTCAGTGCTATAGTCTGCTATTAAGTGGATTCTTGCGCCCTGTAACAGGTTTTACTTTTGCCCTGTACACTACAATTCGGTGGACCTCTGCGCTGCACTGTGCTCTAGTGTGTTCTGCTTGGCTCTGTGGTGACAAGCAATAGTGGTCTCGGCACGTTAGTTTGAGCTATGCTGCGTACGAGTATGTTACGTTCGTTGAGGTTATGATATGCTTTTTCAGACATGTGTGCTCTACACAGCTACCCGCTGATGCCTGTGCCCTGCTGTGCTCTAATATTTTCCGCTTGACTCTGAGCAGGTTAGCGAAAGTGATCTGGGCATGTTAGGTTTTGTTATGTATCGTTTGATTAGGTTAGGTTACGTCTATCGCTACCAGGTTATTTTTGACTATCGTGCTGTACACTGCTGTTTGCAGGACTACAGCACTCGACTGTGCTCTACTATATTCTGTTTGGCCCTGGGAAGAACAGCAATAGTCGCGGTAAGTTATATTGAGTTAGGCTACGTTACATTAGGAAACCCTAAGTTATGTTTGGTTATGATGGAACAGACTCCGGTGCTATACACTATTATACGGCAGGCTCCGGTGATCTACTGTGCTCCAGTATTTATTAGGCAGTATTATGCTTTGCTCTGGGGATGCCAACAGCAGTGGTCTCGGTACGTTATATTCAGTTACGCTACGTATGGTTCGGTTAGGTTGGGCCAGGTTTGGTAAGGGTAACCTCGAATTTTGTAACATACACGGATGTTCGGTGGATTCCTTCTCTCTTCATTGCTCTACTATACACTGCTCGACCCTGTGGAGGCGAGCACTAGCGGTCGTGTGGCGTTAGTTTTTGTCAGGTTACGCTTGGTTGGGTTAGGTTAGGATATGTTTGGTCGGGATAGCTTTGACTTTCGTTCCATACGCCGTTATTCGGTGTATTCCTGTGATCTACAATGCTCTACTACATTCTGTTTGGCCACGGGGAGGCCAGGAGCAGTGGCCGCGGCACGTTATGTTCAGTTGTGCTACGTTTGATAATGTTAGGTTAGGCCAAGTTAGGTAAGGTTATCCTCAGCTTATGCAACATTCACTTCATTCGGTGGATTTCTGCGCTCTACATTTCTCTACCATACCCTGCCCTTCTCTGGGGGGGGGGGTGAAATGTCGGTCGCTGCACGTTAGGTTGAGTTAGGTTGCGTTCTGTAAGGTTACGTTTGGTCATGTTCGGTTAGGATGACCATGACTTTCGTGCTGTACACTGATATTCGGTGTATTTCTGTGATCAACTGTGCTCTTTCACATTCTGCTTGTCTATGTGGAGGCCAGGAGCAGTGGTCGATGCAAGTAATGTTGAGACATGCGACGTTCGGTTAGGTTAGGTTAGGTTAGGACAGGTTATGCAAGGTTACCTACGGCTTTTGTGCTACTCACTGCAAGGCCGTGGATTTCTGCGCTATACTGTGCTCTGTTATATTCTGCTTGTCTATGTGGTGCAAGCAATATCGGTCCCGTCGTCTTAGATTGGCGTAGGCACCGTTCTGATGTGTTACGTTTGGCTATGTTAGGAATGGATACTATGACTTTTGTGCTGTACACTGCTATTCTGTGGAAATCTGCGCTCTAATGTGCCCTAATATGCTCTACTTGGCTCAACGAAGGCCATCAATAGCGGTCGCGGTACGTTATGTCTAGTTAGACTTCGTTTGGTTAGATTAGGTTAGGTCAGACCAGGTTGGGATATCTTTGGCTTCTGTGCTGTGTACCGCTAATCGGGGGACTTCTGCGCTCTGCTGTACTCTGATATGTCCTGCTTGGTTCTTGGGGGGGGGGGGGGCGGCAAGGGGGGTTTGGGAGTACGTTATGTGGAGTTAGGGTATGTTTGGTTATGTTCTGTTGGCTTGGGTTGGGCTCACGTAGCCTCGGCTATCCTGATGTACACCGCGTTTCTATGGATTTCCGCGTTCTGTTCACCACTAACGTGTTCTGCTTGGCTCTGTGGAGGCCAGAAATGGCGGTCGAGGCACGCCAGCTTCAGCTAAGTTGCGCTCGGGTATGTTACGGTTGGTTAGGTCGGGAGAGGGTAGGTTTGACTTCAGTGCTATAGTCTGCTATTAAGTGGATTCTTGCGCCCTGTAGGGCACTAATATCATCAGCTTGGCTATGGGAAGGCCAGCAATACTAGTCAGGGCATGTTGCTTTGAGCCACGTTACGTTCGGTTAGGTTGGGTAAGGCTAAGCTTTGTAACCATTGCTTCAACCTTTATGCTGTACAGTGCTATTTGGTGGATTTCTGCGTTCTACTGTGCTCTAGTATGCCCTGCTTGACACTGGGGTTGGCAGGAACTGCAGTCTCGGCACGTTAGGTTGAGTCGTGTTACGACCGGTTAGTCTGGATTATAATAAGTTTGGTTGTGACAGCTTTTTCTTTTGTGCTGTACACTGTTATTCGCCGGACCTGTGTCTCTGCTGCGCACAAGTATGTCCTGCCTGGCTCTAGGTGTGGTGGGGAGCAGCAATAGTGGTTTCGGCTCGTTAGGTTGAGTTAGGATATGTTTGGCTATGTTCTGATGGTTTGGGTTAGGCTTACGTAGTTTCGTCTTTTCCGATATACACTGCGATCCTTCGGATTTCTGCATTCTACTCACCACTATTGTGTTCAGCTTGGCTCTGTGGCGGCCAGCAATAGGGGTCGCAGCACTTCAGCTTGAAATATGTTACGTTTGGTTATGTTACGGTTGGTTAGGTTAGGGGAGGATAGGTTTGACTTTAGTGCTATAGTCTATTATTAAGTGGATTCATGCGCCCTACAGTGCTCTAATATTTTCAGACTGGCTCTGCGAAGGCCAGCCATATTGGTCTCGGCACGTCAAATTGTGTCAGGCTACGTTCGGTTAGGTCGGGTTGGGCATAGTTTGGACAGGTTAGCATTAACTTTTGTGCTGCACACTGCTTTTCGGTGGATATCTGCGACCTACCGTGCACTATATTTCCTGCTTTGATCTGGTAATGGCAGCAATAGCTGCCTCGGCAAGTTATGTAGAGATAGATTATGCTTCGTCATGTCTTGTTTGTTTGGGTAGCTATGACTTTTCCGATATGCACTGCGACATTATGGATTTCTGCGTTCTACTCTCCACTAATGTGCCGTGATAGTTTCTTGGGAGGCCAGCAATGGTCGTCGCGGATCGTTAGTTTGGGCTATGTTTAGTTTGGTTATGCTACGATTGAGTAGGTTAGGAGAGCATGACTTTCACCTCAGTGCTATAGTCCGCTATTAGGTGGAGTTGTGCGACCTAAAATGCTCTAATGTCTTCAGCTTGACCCAGGGATGGCCAGGAATAGGGGATCCGGCACTTTATGTTGGGTCAAGTTTCGTTGAGTTGGGTTCGATTAGGACAAGTTTAGTCAGGAGAGCTTTTACGTTTGAGATGTACACTATAATTCGGTGGAATTCTGCGCTCTATTTTGCTCCAGTATGTCCTGCTTGGCACTGAGGAGGGTAGCAATACCGGTCTTTTCGTGTTAGGTTGAAATAGGCTATGTTCGGTTATGTTCTGCTTGTTCGAGTTAGGTTCGGGTAGCATTGAATTTTCTGATGCAAACTCCGATTCCATGGATTTCCGCCTTCTACTCTCCACTAATGTGTTTTGCTTGGCTCTGGTGGACCAGCGGTAATGGTCGTGGCAAGTTAGGTTCTGCTTCCTAACGTTCGGTTATATCACGATTGGCACGGTTATGAGAGTATAGCTTTGACTTTAGCGCTATAGTCTGATGCTAGATGGATTTCTGTGCCCTACGGTGCTCCAATATTTTGAGCTCGGCTCAGGGAAGGCCAGCAATGGTGCTCGCGTCACGTTAGGATGAGCTAGGTTACAATTGGCTATGTTACGATTGGTTAGGTTATGAGAGGACAGCTTTGACATTAGTGAAGTAGTTTGCTATTAGGTGGATCTCTGCGCTCTACAGTGCTCTAATATTTTCAGCTTGGCCCTAGGAAGGCCAGAAATGGTGGTCTCGCCACGTTACGTTTAGTCGAGTTACGTTCAATTATGCTGGGTTAGGCTATGTTTGGTTTGTATAGCTATAACTCTTGTGCTGTGCGCTGCTATAAGGTGGATTTCTGCCCTGTGCTGTGCTCTTGTATGTCCTGCTTGACTCTGGGAAGGCCAGCAATAGCGGTATCGGCAGGATGGTATGAGTTAAGAAATTTATGGGTATGGTCTGCTGGTTTGGATTAGGTTTGGGTTGCTTCGACTTTTCTGATGTACACTGCGATTCTGTGGATTTCTGAGTTCTACTCGCCACTAATGTGTTCTGCTTGGATTTGTGGAGGTCGGAAATAATGGTAGCGGCCCATTCGGTACAGCAAGGTACGTTGGGTTATGTTAGGATTGTTTTGGTAAGGTGAGGATACCTTTAACGTTAGTGCTAGAGTCTGCTATCAGGTAGATTCCTGCGTCCTACAATGCTCTAATATTTATGGCTAGACTCTGTGAAGGCCAGCAATAGTGGTATCAGCACGTTATGTTTGGACAGGTTACGTTCGGTTAGGTACGGTTAAGCTAATTTTGGTTGGGATAGCTCTAACTTTTGTGCTGTACACTGCTATTCGGTGGATTTCTGCGCTCCATTGTGCTCTACTATGTACTGCTTGGCTCTGGGAAGTACAGCAATAATGGTCAAGGCACGATTGTTTGAGTTAGCCCACGTTTGGTTATGTTACGATTGGTTAGGTTAGGAGAGGATGACTTTGACTATAGTGCTATTGTCTGCTTTTATGTGGATTCCTGCACCATACACAGCTCTAATACCTTCAGCTTGGCACAGGGAAGGCCAGCAATAGTGGCCTCGGCAGTTTATGTTATGTCATGTTACGTTCGGATAGGCTGGATTAGGCTAAGTTTGGCTAGGAGCGCTTTAACCTTTGCGCTGTACACAGCTATCCAAAGTCTTCCGCGCTCTACTGTGCTCTAGTATGTCCTGCTTCGCTCTGGGGAGGGCCGCAATAGCGGTCTCCGCACTTTAGGCTCTGTTAATCAACGACTGGCTATTTCCGGTTTGCCTTGGTTAGGATTCGGTTGCTTAGAACTTTCCGATATATACCGCTGTTATATGGATTGTATCGTTCTTCTCCCCACCAATGCGGTCTGCTTGGCTCTGGCGAGGCCAGAGGCAGTGGTCGCGGCACATTAGGATGGGTTAGGCTATGTAGGCTATGTTTCGATTGGTTAGGGCAGGGGGGGATAGCTTTGACTTTAGTGCTACAGTCTGCTGTTAGGTGTATCTCTTCGTCCTACAGTGCTCTAACGTTTTCAGCTTGGCTCTGTGAAGGCCAACAATGGTGGGTCAAGCTACTTTCGGTTAGGTTGGGTTGGGATATGTGTGGTTGGTATAGATTTTACTTTTGTGCTGTACACCGTAATATGGCGGATTTCTGGGCTCTACTGGGCTCTAGTATGCCCTGCTTGGCTCTGGGGAGGGTACCCACAGCTGTCTCGGCACGCTAGGTTGTGTAAGGCTACGTTTCATTATGTGCTTTTCGTCTTTGTTAGGTCTGGCCACCTTTGACTTTTATGATATATACTGCGATTCTACGGATTTCTGCGCTCTACTCTCCTATATTATGATCTGCTTTGCTCTGTGAACGCCAGCACTACTGTTCGCGGCAGATTAGGTGGAGGTAGATTAATTTTTGTTACGTTAGGTTAGGTTGCGTTGGGCTAGGGTAGCTCTGTTGTGTGTGCTCAACACTGATATCCTATGGACCTCCGGGCTGCACTGTGCTCTATCATATTATGCTTTTCTCTGGGGAAGACAGCAATCGTGGCTTCGGCACGCAGGTTTGAGTTTGGTTACGCATGGCTTTGCTAGGTTGCGATATGTTTGGTGAGGATAACTTCAACTATTATGCTATACATTGCTATTCGGTGGACTCCTGCGCCCTTCATTGCTCTACAATACTCCGCTCGGCACACGGGAGGCAAGCAATAGCGATCCTGCCTCGTTAGGTTGTGTTAGGTTACGATGTGTTAGGTTAGGTTAGGACATATTTTGTCTGGATCGCATAGGCCTTTGTGCTGTGCACCGTTGTTCGTTGGATTCCTGCCCTCTACCGTGCTATACTGCAATGTCCTTGTCCGTGACGAGGGCAGCAATTGTTGTCGCGGCACGTTTTGCTTAGTTGGCTTTCAGGTTATGGTATGTTATTCTGGGTTTGCTATGGGTATATTTCGCACTTCTGCTGTACACTGCGATTCTATGGTTTTCTGCGCTCTACTCTCCTCTAATGCGTTCTGCTTTGCTCTGGGGATGCCAGGAGTAGGGGTATCGGATTGTTAGGTTAAGCTATTCTACGTTTTGTTAGGCTAGGTTCTATCTGGTTTGGTTAGCATGAATTCGACTTTTGCGATATACACTGCTATTCGGTGGATTTCTGGGATCTACATTGTTGTACTATACTCTGCTCGACTCTCGGCAGGCCAGCAATAGTGGTTGTGGCACGTTAGGCTGTTTGGTTATGTTTGGTAATGTTAGGTTAGGATAAGTTTGGCCAGGAACGCTTTGACTTTCGTGCCATAAACTGTTATTCGGTGGATTCCTACGATCTATTGTGCTCTAATATGCCCTGCTCGGCTATGGGGAGGACAGCAGTGTAGGTCTCGTCACATCATGATTAGTTACACAATGTTTGGATATGTTAGGTATGGTCAGGTTATGCCAGTGTGTGCCTGACTTCTGTGCTATTCACTGCAATGCGGTAGGTTTCTGCGCACTGCTGTGCTCTAGTAGATTCTGCTGGCTTCTGTGGAGGACAGCAATAGTGGCCTCGTCATGTTAGGTTCAATTACGGTACGTTCCGTTGGAATAGGTTAGGTGAAGCTCGGTCAGGTTAACATAAACTATCATGCTATACAATGCAATTCGGAGCACTTCTTCGCTGTGCTCTCCTCTATTATGCTTAGCCCTGTGGATGCCACCAATAGTGGCCGCGGAAAGTTACGTTGAGGCAGGCTACGTTTGGTTAGGTTAGGTTAGTTTGGGTTAAGTCTGGACGGTTATGACTTATGTTCTGTGCACAGCGATTGTATGGGTTTCTGCGCTCTGCCGCTCTCTAGTAAGCTCTGCTCGACTCTGTGGAAGCCAAGAATGGTGGTTGGGGTTTGTTAGTTTGAGTTATGTTAATTTCGCTTTTGAAAAGTTTGGACGTATTAGGATAGGATAGATTTGACTTTTGTGCTATACACTGCCATTCGGTGGACTTCTGCGTTCTAGTGTGCTCTAGTATGTACTGCTTGGCTCTGGGGTGGCCAGCAATAGTGTTCTCATAACGTTAGTTTGAGTTATGCTACGTTCGGTCCTGTTAAATTTGGTGAGATTAGGATAGGATAGTTTAGGCTTTTGTGCTATACACTGTTGTCCGTGGATTCCTGCGCTCTACTGCGCTCTGATGTTTTCTGCTTGTCTTTGTGGAGGACAGCAGTGGCGGTCTCGTCATGTTAGTGTGAGTTAGATTACGTTTGGTTGTGATACGTTTGGCTAGGTTAGGAGATGGTACTTTATCTTTTGTGCTATACACCGATATACGATGTGTTTCTGCGCTCTCGTGTACGATAATATGCTCTGCGTATTATACTCTACTATACTCTGCCCGAATCTGGGGATGCGAGCAATGGCGTTCGTGGCACTTTATTTTGAGTTTGATTATGATTGGTTATGTTAGGTTGGGCTAAGTTTGGTTAGCATAGCACTAACTATCGTTTTATACAATGTTATTCGGTGGATTTCTGTGATCTACTGTGCTCTACTGTATTCTGCTTGGCTCTGGTGGCGCCAGCTGCAGTGGTCTCGACACGTTTTGTTTAGTTATGCTACGTTTGGTTAGGTTAGGTTAGGCCCGGTTAGGTCAGGATATCCTCAGCCGTTGTAACATATACTTCTATTCGGGGGATTTCTGCGATCTACATTGCTCTACTATACTTCGCTGGACCCTGTGGAGACAAGAATAAGCGGTCGGAGCACGTTAGTCTGAGTTATGTTAGGTTCGGCTAGGTTAGGCTTGGTTAAGTTTGCTTAGGATAGCTTTGCTTTTCGTGCTATGCACTGTTATTCGCTGTATTCCTGGGATCTGCTGCGCTCTGCTATATTCCGTGTGGCTATGGGGAGGCAAGTGGCTGTGGTCTCTGCACGTTACTCTGAGTTGTGCTACGCTTGGTTAGGTTAGGTTTGGTCAGCCTGTGCATGTGTATCTACAGCTTTTGCGCTATTCGCTGCAATGCGGTGGATATCTGCGCTACATTGTGCCTTGGAGAATTCTCTCGTTTCTGCGGAGACAAGCAACGGTGGTATCGTCAAGTTAGGTTCAGTTATGTAACGTTCGGACATGTCACGTTTGGCTGGGTTAGGAGAGGCTACAATGACATCTGTGCTACAAACTGCTATTCGGTGGGTTTCAGTGATATACTGTGGTCTGCTGCATTTTGCTTTCCAGCGGGGAGGCCAGGAGCAGCGTTCGCGGCTCGTCATGTTGGGTTAGGCTGCGTTTGGTATGGTTAACTTATGTCAGGTTAGGATGCGATGTCTACGGCTTTTTTGCTTTTCACTGTAATACGAGGCATTTCTGCGCTCCACTGTGCTCCAGTGTATACTGCTTCTCTCTGCCGGGACCAGCAATGGTGTCCTCTTCTAGTTAGGTTGAGTTATGTTACGCTTGGACTTGTCACGTTTGGCTATGTTAGGATAGGCAACATTGACATCTGTGCTTTACACTGCTATTCGGTGGATCCCTGCGCTGTAATGTGTTCTAATATTGTCTGCTTGTCTGTACGTATGCCATCAATAGCGTTCGCCGCACGTTACGCTGAGTTATGCTACGTTTGGTTGGGCTATGTGATCCCAGATTTGGGTACGGTTTCCTCGACTTTTGTGATATACACTGCTATTCTTTGGATTTCTCCGCTCAACATTGCTCTGCTATACTCTGCTCGACTCAGGGGATGCGAGCAATAGTGATCGTGGCGCGCTACGTTGTGATATTTTACGTTTGGTTAAGCTAGGTTAGGCTATGTTTGGTCAGGAAAGCTATGACTTTCGTGCTACACCCTGTTATTCGGCGGATTTCTGTGATCTGCTGTGCAGTAGTACGTTCTGCTAGGCTATGGGGAGGCCAGGAGATGTGGCCGCGGCGCATTATGTTGAGAGGTGCTACGTTTGGCTATGTTATGTTAGGTTAGGATAACTTCTACTTTTGTGATATTCACTACATAGCGGTGTATTTCTGCGCAAAACTGCTCCGTAGTACGTTTGACTTGCCTCTGTGGAGGCCAGAAATAGTGGTCTTGTGCTGTTGGGTTGGGTTATGCTACGTTAGACTATGTTAAGATTTGATATGTTAGGACAGGATAGATGAGACTTTCGTGGTATACACTGGTGTTCGGTAGATTCCAACGCTCTACTCTGCTATGGTATGCACTGCTTGGCTCTGTGGTAGCCAGAAATAGAGTCTTCGGCACGTTATGTAGAAATAGGATACGTTTGGTTAGGCTATGTTAGCTTTGGTTAGGTTCGGGATTCGTCGACATTTGTGCTATACTCTGCGATTCTACGGATTTCTGCGCTCTAATCTCCTATATTATGCTCCGGTTGGCTCTCTGGAGGACAGCAATACTGCGCGCGGCACGTTAGGTGGAGCCAGATTACTTTCGGTTAGGTTAGGCTGTGTTGGGTTAGGATAGCTTTGACGTATGTGCTCAACGCTGATATGCGACGTACTTCCGTGCTGTACTGTGCTCTGTCATATTCTGCTGGTCTCTGGGGAATCCAGCAATGGTGGTTTCGGCACGCAAGGTTGAGACAGGTTACGCATGGCTTGGCTAGGGTCGAATAGGGTTGGTTAGCATAGCTTTGGCTTTTGTGCTATACCCTGCTATTCAGTGGATTCCTGCGCACTGCTGCGATCTAATGTGCTCTGCCAGGCATTGGCTAGGACAGCAATAGCTCTCTTGGCACAATACTTTAGGATATGTTACGTTCCGTTTTGTCACGATTGGACGAGTTGGGAAAGTATAGCTTCAGCTCTTGTGGTATACACTGCAATTCGGTGGACTTCTGCGCTCTACTGTGCTTCAATATGTTCTGTTTGTCTCTTGCAAGGCCAGTAATAATGTTCGTTGCACGAAGAGTTGAGCTAGGTTACGTTCGGTTAGGTTTGGTTATGTTTGGTTTGGTTGGAATGGCTTTGGCTTTTGTGCTATAAACAGTTATTCCATGAGTTTCTGCGCTCTGCTGTGCTCTAATATGTTCTGCTTTGCTCTGGTTAAGCCAGCGATAGAGGTCGTTAGGTTTAGTTATTCTGCGTTTAGTTAGGTTAGGTTCGGTCTGGTATGGTTGGGGTAACTTCGACTTCTGTGCTATACACTACTATTCGGTGGGTTCCTCTGCTCTACATTGCTCTACTATACCCCGCTTGACGCACGGGACGCCAGCAATAGTGGCCGTGGCACGTTATGTTGTGTCAGGTTAAGATTGATTAGGTTATGTTAGGCTACGTTTTGCCAGGTTCGCTCCGTCTCTTGTGCTATGCACAGTTATTCGGTGGATTCCTGCCCTCCACTGTGCTCTTCTGCAATCTCCTTGACCCTGTGGAGGGCAGCGGCAGTGGTCGCGGCACGTTACGTTTAGTCTGCTATGTCAGGTTAGGATATGTTACTTCGGGTTTGGCTTGGGCATCTTTAACTCTTCTGCCGTACACTGCGATTCCATGGATTTCTGCGCTCTACTATCCTCTAATGCGTTCTGTTTGGCTCTGGGCATGCCAGCAATATATGTGTCGGATCGTTAGGTTTAGTTATTCTACGTTAGGTTAGGTTAGGTTTGGTTAGGCTTCGTTATGATAGCTTTGAGTTTTGTGCTGTACACTACCATTCGGACGATTTCAGCGTTCTACAGTGCTCTGATATACTCAGCTTATCTCTCGTGAGGCCAGCAAATGAGTTCGTGGAGCTACAGTTTGGGTTACGTTACGTCTGCTTGTGTTAAGTTTTGATATGATAGGATAAAATAGCTCTGACTTTTGCGCTATACACTGCTATTCGCTGGATTTCTGCTCTCTATTGTGCTCTACTATAGCCTGTATGACTCTGGGGTGGCCAGTAGCTGTTGTCTCGGCGCGACATGTTGGGCTATGCAACGTTTGGTTACGGTACGCTAGCTTGAGTTAGGTTTGGATTGCTTCGACTTTCGTGGTAAAAACAGGTGCTCGGTGGATTCTTGCGGCCTACTGTGCCCTAGTATGTTCTGCTTGTCTCCGGTGAGGTCAGAAATAGTGCTCTCTGCACGTTATGTTGTGTAACGCAGCGTTTGGTTAGGTTACGTTTGGTAATGTCAGGATAGGATATCTTTGACTTTTGTGCTATACACTGCTATTCGGTGGATTCCTGCGCTCGACAGTGCTGTAATGCATTCTGCTTGGCTCTGAGGAGGCCAGCAATATTGACCTCGTCACGCTAGGATGCGTTATGTTACGCTTGGCTTCGATAGGTTAGAATAGGTTTGGCTCGTATAGCTTTGCCTGTGGACTATACACTGCAATTCGGTCGATATCTGAGCACTGCATTGCTCTACTAGCATCTGCTTGCATCTGCGTAGGCGAGCAATAGTGGTCGTGGCACGTTTGTTTTAGTTGGGTTCCGTTGGCTTTGGTTTGGTTAGGCTAAGTTTTGTCATTATGGCTTTGACTTTTGTGCTGTACACTGCTACTCTGTGCATTTCTGCGCTCTACTGGGCTCTAATATATTCAGGTTAGCTCCAGCATAGCCAGCAATAGTGGTCCCGGCACGATATGGTGCGTCATGTTACATTCGCTTAGGTTGTGTCAGGTTAAGCTTCGTCAGAATCGCTTTACCTTATGATCTGTAGACTGCTATTCGGTCGATTTGTGCACTCTACTGTGCTCTAGTGTATCCTGCCTGGCTCCAGGGAGTGCAGCAATATCGCCCTCGGCACGTTTGTCTTAGTTATGCTATGTTTGGTTATGTTCTGTTTGATTGGATTTGGTTTGCGTAGCTCCGACATTTCCGACATACACTGCGATTCTGAGGATGTCTGCGTCCTGCTATCCACTAATGCGTTCTGCTTGGCTCTGCGGAGGCCAGCAATGGCATCCGCGGCACGTTTGGTCGAGTCAGGTTATGTATGGTTATGTTACGGTTGGATATTTTAGGAGGGGATGGCTTTGTCTATAGAACTATATTCTGCTATTAGGTGTATTTCTACTCGCTACAGTGCTTTAACGCTTTCAGCATGTCTCTGGGAAGGCCCGCAATAGTGGTCTCGGTACGTTATGTTGTGCCATGATACGAACGGTTAGGTTGGTTCAGGCTAAGTTTGGACAGTATAGCTTAAACTTTTTTGCTGGACAATGCTGTTCGGTGGATTTCTGCGCTCTTCTGCGCTCCAGTATCTCCTGCTTACCTCCGGCAAGACCAGCAATAGTTGTCTCGGTACGTTATGTTGACACAGGATACGTTCGGTTCGGTTGGGTCCGGCTATGTTTGGTCAGGGTAGCTTTAACATTTGAGCTGTACACTGCTACTCGGTGGATTTCTGCGCTCTACTGTGATCTAGTATGTCCTGCTTGGCCCTGGGGAGGGCAACAAAGGCGGTCTCTGCTCAGGTTGAGGTATGTTCCGTTTGGTTACGTTACTCTTGGTCAGGTTTGGAGAGGATAGCTTTGACTTTAGTGCTGTATTCTGCTTTTATGTGGATATCTGAAACTCAGAGTGCTCTAATGCTTTCAGCCTTGCTCTCGGAAGGCCAGAAATTGTGGTCTCTTCACGTTATGTTGGGTCATGTTGCGTCCGGCTATGTTGGGTTAGGCTGAGTTTTGCAAGGACAGCTTTAACTTTTGTGCTGTACACGGCTATTCGGTGGATGTCTGCTCTCTCCTGTGCTCTAGTATGAAATCCTTGACTCTGGGAAAGGCAGCAATGGCGGTCCCGGCACGTTAGGTTTAGTTATGCTATGTTTGGTTATGTTCCGTTTCTATGGGTTGGGCTTGGGTAGCTTCGACTTTTATGATATTCACAGCGATTATAAGGGTTTCGGCGTTCTCCTCTCCACTGACGTGTTGCGCTTGACTCGGGGGAGGCCAGCATAGGTGGTCGCAGCACGTTAGGTCGAGGTCGCTTACGTTTGGTTGTGTTATGGTTGGTTAGGTTAGGAGAGGATGGCTTTGACTTTGGTGCTATATTCTGCTATTTGGTGTATCCCTGCCACGTACTGTGCTTTAATATTTTCAGCTCTGCTCTCGGAAGTCCAGCAATAGCGGTCTTGGCACGTCATGCTCAGTGAGGTTACGTTCGTCTAGGTTGGGTCAGGCAAAGTTTGGTCAGAATAGCTCTATCTTCTGAGCTGCATACTGCTATTCGGTGGATTTCTCCGATCTGCTGTGCGCTAGCATGTCCAGCTAGGCTCTGGGTAGGGCCGAAATAGCGGTCTCGGCACGTTAGGTTGAGTTATGTGACGTTCGGTTATGTTACGGTTGGTAAGGTTTTGAGAGGATATCTTTAACTTTAGTGCTACATTCTCATATTAGGTGTATATCTGCTCCCTGCAGTCCTTTAATATTATCAGGCTGGCTCCGGGAAGGACAGCAATTGTGGTGCAGGCACGCTCTGTTGGGTCAGGTTACGTTAAGATAGGTTGGGTTATGCAGTGTTTGGTTAGAATAGCTTCAACTTTTGAGCTGTACATTGCTATTCGGTGGACTTCTGCGCTCTACTGCGCTCTAGTATGTCCTGCTTGGTACTGTGGAGGGCAGCAATAGCGGCCTCGGAGCGTTAGGCTGCGTCAAGTTACGTTCGGTTAAGTTGGGTTAGGCAATGTTTGGCCAGGGTAGCTTTAACTTTAACGCTGTACGCTGCTAGTCGGTGGATTTCTGCAGTCAAGTGAACTCTAGCTTCTCCTGTTTGCCTCCGGTGTTGGCAACAACAGCGGTCTCGGCACGTTAGGTTCAGTTCGGTTACGTTTGGTTATTTGACGGTAGGATAGGTTAGGGGAGCACAGCTTTGTCTTTTGTGCTATAACCTGCTGTTGGGTGGATTACTTCTCCATACAGTGCTTTGATATTTTCACCTTGTCTCTGGGAAGGCCAGCAATAGTGGCCTCGGCACGTCATGTCGAGTCATGCTACGTTCGGTTGGGTTGTGTTATGTGATATTTGGTCAGATTAGCTTTAACTTTAGTGCAGTACACCGCTATTCGGTGGATTTCTGCGCCCTGCTGACCTCTAGTATGCCCTGCTCGGTTCTGTGGTGGGCAACAACAGCGGTCTCGGCACTTCAGATTTAGCTAGGGTATGTTTGAGCAAGTCCTGATGGTTTCGGATAAGTTTGGGTAGCTAAAACCTTGCTGACATACACTGCGATTCTATGGATTTCTGCGTTCTTCTCTCCACAAGTAGGTTCTGCTAGACACTGCGGATTCCAGGAATGGTGGCCGCGGCACGCTAGGTTGAGTTAGGTTCGGTTTGGTCATGTTACGATTGTTTACGCTAGGCGGGGATAGCTTTGTCTTTGTTGCTATAGTCTTATATTGGGAGGAATTCCGCGCGCTACAGTGCTCCAATATTTTCAGCTTGGCTCTGGCAAGGCCAGCGGTAGTGATCTATGGTCGTTAGGTTGAGATAGCTTACGACTGGTTATGCTTGGTTAGGCTGCGCCGGTGCGTGTAGCTTCAGCTTTCCTGCTGTACACTGTTATTCGATGTATTCCTGTGATCTACTGTGCTCTACTGTATTATGCTTGGCTCCGGGGAGTCCAGCGGCAGTGGTCGCGGCACGCTGTCATGAGCTACGCTACGAATGGTTAAGTCTGCTCAGGTTAGGTTATGTTAGGATACCTTCGACTTTTGTGCTATCTACTGCAATGCGGTGGATGTATGCACACTACTGTACCTTAGTACACCCTGCTTGTCCCTGTGGAGGTCAGCAGTATTTGTCTAGTCCTGTTATGTTGAGCTATGTTACGTTTAGATATGTTACGTTTGGCTTGGTTAGGATATGCTACCTCGACTTTCGTGCTTTACACTGTTATTCCGCGGGTTTCTGTGATCTGCTGTGCTCTAGCATATTCTGCGTGGCCCTGGAGAGCTCAGCAGTACTGGTCTCGGCACGTTACGATGAGTTATGCTACGTTCGGTTATGTTACATTTGGTGATAGTACGATAGGATAGTTAAGTCTTTTGTGCTGTACACTGCTGCCGGCGGGGTTATGTGCCCTGTGAGGTTCTAACATTTTCTGCCTGACTCCAGCGAGGCCAGCAGTAGTGGACTCCGCGCGTTAGGTTGGGATAAGCTACGTTTGCTTATGAAGAGAGTAGCTTAGACTTTTGTGCCATATTCTGCTATTCGCTGGATGCCTCTGCTCTAATGTGCTCTAATATGTTCTGCCTGTCTCTTGGGTGGCCAGTAGTTGTGCTGTCGGCACGTTAGGTTGTGTCAGGTTACGTTTCATTAGATTTGGTTAGGAAGGATTTTCCAGAGTATCTTTGACCCTTGTACAGCACACTGCTATTCGGTGGGCTCCTGCGACCTGCTGTGGTACAACACGGCCTGCTTTGCACTGCGGAGGACAGCAATAGTGGTCAAGGCACGTTAGGTTGTGTCATGTTACGTTTGGTTGAGTTCGGTAAGGTTCGGTTTGGTTAGGATGGCTCAGACTTTTGTGGTATACACTGCTATTCGACAGACATTTGCGCTCTACTGTGCTGCATTATATTCTGCTTGGCTATGGGGAGGGCAGAAATTGTGGCCGCGTCGCGTTAGGTTGTGTTAGGGTACGTTTTGCTTATGTTAAGTTATGTGTGGTTAGGATAGGACAGCCTAGACTTTTGTGCTATACGCCGCACTTCGGCGGATTTCTATGCTCTACAAGGATCTACTGCGCTCTGCTCGACCCTCTGGATGCCAGCAATAGTGGCCGCGGCAAGTTAGGCTGTGTTAATATGCGTTCGGTTGGGTTTGGTTACGTTGCTTTTGGCACGGATAGCTTCGTCTTTCGTGCTGTAAGCTGTTATTAGGTGGTATTTTTGGCTCTACTGCGCTCCACTATACTCTACTTGAATCTGGGTAGCCCAGCAATGGTGGTCGTGGCACGTTACTTTGAGTTATGTTACGATTGGCATCTTTACTATTTGTTAGGTTATGAAACGACGGCTTCAACTTTTGAGCTGTACACTGCCAATCGGTGTATTTCTGCGCTCTGCGGTGCTCTAATGAGTTCTGCTTTGCTCTGGGGATCTCAGTAACTGTGGTCTAGGCTCGTTAGTTTGTGTCAGGTTGCGGCTGGTTATGTCATATTTGGCTATGTTATGCAACGGTGGCTATGACTTTTGTGCTCCACGTTGTTATTCCGTGGATTCCTGCACAATACTGCGCTGTAATATGCTCCGCTTGCCTCTGTGGAAGCCGGCAACATTTGTTTCGGTACGTTAGGTTGAGTTAGGCTATTTTCTTTTAACTTAGGCTAGGTTAGGTTAGGTTAGCTATGACTTTTGCGCTGTACACTAATATTCGGTCGATATCTGAGCTCTGCATTGCTCTATTAGCTTCTGCTTGTCTCTGGGGCGGCCAGCAGTAGTTGTCGTGGCACGTTCGTTTGTCTTCGGTTGCGCTTTGTTTGGTTAGGTTACGCTAAGTTTGGTCAGGATGGCTTTGACATTCGCGCTATACACTGCTCTTCGGTGGATTTCTGCGCTCTACTGTGCTCTACTGTAATCTGTTCGACTCTGGGGATGCCAGCAATAGTGGTCGCGGTGCGATAATGTGAGCAGTTTCGTTTGCTATGCTACGCTTGTGTAGGTTAGGAGAGGATATCTTTGACCTTTGTGGTATACACCGCTATTCGGTGGATTCCTACGATCCACATTGCTATACTATACTCTGCTCGACTGTCGGAATGCCAGCAACAGTGTCCGCTGCACGTTAGTTTGGGTTAGTTTACGTTTGGTTGGGTTAGGTTGGGATGAGTCTGGTTAGTGTAGCTTTAACTTTCGTGCTTTACACACTTTTTCGGTGTATTTCTGCGCTCTACATTGCTCTACTATGCTCTGCTCCGATCTCGGGAGACCAGCAATAATGGTAGCGGCAGGTGGGCTTGAGTCAGATTACGTTTGGTTAGGTTAGGACACGTTTGCTTAGGTCAGGATTGGACAGTTTTTACTTTTGCGCTATATACTGCCTTTCGGTGGATATTTGTGCGTTGCATTGCTCTAGTTGCATCCGCTTGAATCTGGGGAGGACAGCAATAGTGGTCGTACACGTTTGGCTGGGACAGGCTACGTATGGTTTTGTTATAATAGGGTAAGTTAGGTCTGGATGCCTTTGACTTTAGTGCTATGCACTGCAATTTGGTGGATATCTGCGCTCTGCTGTGCTGTAGTATTTTCTGCTTGCCTCTGGGGAGGCCAGCAATAGTGTTCTCGGCCCGTTGGGTTAGGTTATATTGCGTTCGGTTATACTACGTTTGGATATTGTAGGACATGGTATCTTTCACCTTTGGGCGAAACCCTGCTGTTCGGCGGGTTTTTACGCTCTGCTTCGTTCTACTTTACTCTGCTCGACTCTGGGGGGGCCAGTAATAGTTGTCTCGTCCCGATAGGTTGAGTTAGGTTTCGTTTGGTTACTTTGGGATAGTTCGGGTTAGGCTTGGGTGGATACGACTTTCGTGTTATACGCTGCTATTCGGTGGGCTTCTCGGCTCTGCTGTGCTCTAGCGTGATCTGCTTTGCTCTGGAGAAGGCAGTAATAGCGGTCTCTGCACGACAGGTTGAGATAGAGAACGTTTGGCTAGGTTACGTTTGCTCTGGTTAGGTTTGGGTAACTTCGACTTTTCTGCTATACACTTCAACCGTATGGACTTCTTCGCTCTACTCTCCTCTATTATGCCCTGTTTGTCTCTGTTGAAGCCGGAAGTAGTGCTCGCGGCGTGTTAAGTTTCGATACCCTTTGTCCGGTTATGACAGGTTTGTCTGGTTAGGTCAGGATATTTCTGACTTTTATGGTATACATTGCTATTTGGTGGTTTTCTACGCTCGTCTGTACTCTACTATACTCCTGCCGACCCTGGGGGACCAGCATTAGTGGTCATAGCTCGATAGGATTCGTTACGATTCGATTAGTAATGTTAAGATTGGTTACGCTTGTATCGGGTTGCTACGACTTTTGTGCTACGCACTGTTATTCTATGGGCGCCTGCGCTCTTCCGTGCGCTATCGCATTCCGCTTGTCTGTGTGGACGCCAGGAATAGTACTTTAGTCACGTTAGGTTGGGTTACGTTTCGTTTGATAATGTTAGGTTTGTTTAGGCGTGGTTAGGATAGCTTTGACTTTTGAGCTGTCCACAGCTTTTCGGACGATATCAGCACTCTTGATTGCTCTGCTGCACTCTGCTCAGCTCTCGTACGGCCAGCAATGCCGGTCGTGTTACGTCAGTATGTGTCACGTTACGTCTGCTTATGTTTCGCTTTGGAATGTTAGGATAGGCAAGATTTGACTTTTGCGCTATACGCTGCTATTCGGCGGATTTCTACGCCCTACGCTGCTTGACTATTATCTGCTCGACCATGAGGAGGCCAGTAATAGTGTTCTCGGCTCGTCGGTTTGAATTATGTTACGTTTGGTTACGTTATGATGGCATGGGTTAGGTTTGGATTGATTTGAGTATCGTTGTATGCGCTGCTATACGGTGGATTTCTGCGGTCAACTGCGCTCTAGTATGCATCGTTAGTTTGGTTAGGTTTGGTTAGTTTGGGATATGATACCTTTGACATACGTGCTCAACACTGATATCCTATGGACTTCTGTGCTCTACTTTGTTCTATGATATTCAGCCTGTCTCTTGGGTAGCCAGTAATAGTGATCGCGGCACGCTAGGTGCAGTTACCCTACGTTTGTCTAGGTTAGGTTTTGTCTGATTAGGGTAGGATGCCTTTGGCTTTTGTGCTATACACTACTGTTTGGTGACCTTCTGCACTCTGTTGTGCTCCAGCATACTTTGCTCGACACTGTAAATGGCAGCAATAGTGGTCATGGCACGACAGGTTGTGTTAGGCTGCGTTTGGTTAGGTTACGTTTGGTTAGGTAAGGTTAGGATAGGTTTGGTTATGGTCGCTTCTACCTTCGTGCTGTACACTGTTGTTCGGTGGATTTCTGCCCTCTACTTCGCTCTACTCTAATCTGATAGAGTCAGGGGAGGACAGCAATTGTGGTCGCGGCACGATACGTTTTGTTTGGCTACGTTAGGTTTGGTTAGGATAGTTTGGGTTAGACTTGGTTGTCTGTGTCTTTTCCGCCGCACACTACGATTCTATTGAATTTTACGCCCTGTGGTCCTCTAATACGTTGTACATGCCCATTGAGAGGCCAGCAATAGTGATCGCGTCACGATAGTTTGAGTTAGATTACATTTGGTTATGTTAGAATTGGCCAGGTAAGGGCGGGATAGCTTTTACTATTGTATTATACACCGCTGTCCAGTGGATTTCTGCACACTACTGCGCTCTAGCGTGCTCTGCTTTGCATTGGGGGGAGAGCAATAGCGTTCTCGGCACGATACCTTGAGTTACGTTAGGTTTGGTTATGTCACGGTTGGCTCTGTTAGGAAGGAACAGCTTTAGCTTTGGCGCTATACAGTGCTCTTCGGTGGACGTCTGCGCTCTACTGTGCTCAAATATATTCTGTTTGTCTCTGGGGACGCCAGCAATAACGTTCGTGGCACGTACGGTTGAGTTATATTCCGTTCTCTTTGGCTAAGTTAGGATAAGTTTGGTCATGGTGGGTATGGTTTTTAGTACTCTACACTGATGTTCTGTGCATTCCTGCGCTCTACTGAGCTTTAGTATATTCTTTTCGGCTATGCGGCGGCCAGCTATAGGGGTCACGGCACGTTAGTCTGTGTTACGTTACGTAAGGTTATGTTACGTTTGGTTAGGTTAGGATAGGGTAAATTTGACTTTTGGGCTATGTACTGCTCTTTGGTGCATCTCAGCTTTGTACTCTCCTCTATTAAGATCTGCTTGGCCCTGTGAAGGTCAGCAAATCGGGCCGCGGCACGTTCGTTTGGGATTCGTTACGTTCGGCTGGGTTAGGTCAGGTTGGGTTAGGTTAGGGTATCTTTGACATATGTGCTCAACACTGATATTCAATGGACTTCTGTGCTCTACTGTGCTGTATCATATTCTGCTTGTCTCCGGCGACGCCAGGAATAGAGGTCGCGGCACGTTAGGTTGAGCTATATTACGTTTGGTTAGGCAACGATTGGTTAAGTTATGGAATGATATCTTCAACTTTTGCGCTATGCACTGCTCTTAGTTGGATTTCTGAGCTCTGCTGTGCACTAATATGTTCTTCTGATCTCTGGGGCGGCCAGCAAGAAAGTTCGAAGCACCACGTTTGAGATATGTTACGTTTGGCTTGGCTAGGTTATGATAGGTTTGGTTAGGATAGCTTTCACTTTTGTACTATACACTGCTATTAGTTCGATATCAGCGCTCTGCATTGCTCTACTGGCATCTGCTTGTCTCTGTGGAGGTCACCAATAGCGGTCGTGGCACGTTTGATTGGGTTATGTTACGTTCCGTTAGGTTAGGTTAGGTAAGGTTTGATTTGGATGGCTTTGACTTTTGTGCTATACACTGCTATTCGGTGGATCTCTGCGCTCTACCGTGCTATAGTATACTCTGCTTGGCTATTTGGAGGCCAGCACTATTGGTCTCGGCCCGTTTGGCTGAGTTATGTTGCGTTTGGATATGGTACGGTTGGTTTTGTTAGGATAGGATAGCTTAGACTTTTGCGCTGTGCATTGCCATTCGGTGGACTTCTGCGCTCTACATTGCTCCACTATGCTCTGCTCGACTCTTGGGAGGCCAGAGATAGTGTTCGCCCCACGTAAGGATTTGCTATATTACGCTTGGTTAGGTTAGGATACGTTGTGTTTGGTTAGGATGGCTTCATCTCTAGTGCTACGGACTCCTATTCCATGAACTTGTGCTCACTTCTGTGCTCTATGGCTTTCCGCTTGTCTCAGTGGGCGCGAGGGGTAGTGCTCTCGGCACGTTAGGTTGAGTTATGTTACCTTTAGGTATTCTGGGTTTGGTTAGGGTTGGTTAGGATAGCTTTGACTTTTGCGCTTTACACTGCTATTAGGACGATTCCGGCGCACTACATTGTTCTGCTATGCTCTGCTTAGCTCTCGTGAGTCCAGCAATATCTGTCCATGAACGTCAGTATGGGTTACGTTAGTCTGCTCATGTTACGTCGTGGTAGGTTGGGAGAGGAAAGCTTTGGCTTTTGCGCTATACACTGCTGTTTGTTCGACTTCTGCGCTCTACTGTGCTCGAATATGCTCTGCTTGGCGCTGGGGATGCCAGCAATAGTGGTCTCGGCCCGTTATGTTGAGTTAGGTTACGCTTGGTAACGTTACGTTAGTTTGGGTTGGGTTCGGATAGATAATACTTTCGTGGTATGCGCTGCTATTCGGCTGATTTCCACGTACTACTGTGCTCTAATACGCTCTGCTTGGCTGTGGGGATGCCGGAAATGGAGCTTTCGGCACGATAGGTTGAGTTATGTTACGTACGGTTAGGGTACGTTTGATTAGGATAGGATAGGGTAACTCTGACTTGTACGCTATACGCTGATATTCGTTGGATTTCTGCGCTCTTCATTGCTCTACTATACTCTGCTCGAGTCTGGGGAAACCAGCAATAGCGGTCTTGGTCAGTTACGATAAGTTGGGTTACGTTTGGTTACGTTATACTATTCTGGGTCTGGTTCGGATATATTCCACTTCCGCGGAGTGCGCTGCGTATATCTACGGACTACTGTGCTCTAATATGCTCTGCTCGGCTGCGGGGAGGACGGCAATGGTGCTCTCGGCACGTTTGTATGAGCTTTGATACGTTTGGTAATATTATGATTGGTTGGGTTAGGACACAGTACCTTCGTCCTCTGCGCCGCATACTGCTTTCGGTGGATATCTCCGCTATACTGACCACTAATATGCCCTGCTTCGCTTTGGCACGTTACATTTAGATAGGTTACGATCGGCTATGCTACGATTGGCTATGCTAGGATAGGGTAGCTTCAACTCTTGTGCTATGCACTGCTATTCGTTGGATTTCTGCGCTGTATAGATCCCTAAGGTGTTCTGCTTGCCCTGTGGAGGCCATCAATATTGTTCGTGGCACGTTTGGCTGAGATATGTCACGTTTGGCTTAGCTAGGCTAGGATATGTTTGGATAGGATAGCTTTGACTTTTTTGCTGTACACTGCAGCTCGATCGATATCTGCGCTCCGCGTTGCTCTTCTAGCATCTGATTGTCTCTGGGAGGCCAGCAATGACGGTCGTGGCACGTACCTTTGCGTTATTTTACGGTCGGTTAGTGTATGTTGTGTAAAGTTTGGTTAGGATGGCTTTGACCTTTGTGCTATGCACTGCTATTCGGTAGATTCCTGCGCTCTACTGTGCTCTAGTTTGTTCTGCTTGGCTCTTGGGCGGAGAGCAGTATTGGTCTCGACACGGTTGTGTGAGGCATGTCACGTCTGGCTATGATACGTTTGGTTAAGTTAGGATTGGGTAGCTTAGGCTCTTGCGCTATACACGGCCATCCGGTGGACTTCTCTGCTCTACTGTGCTCTATCATATTCTGCTTGTCTGTGGGTCGCCAGCAGTAGTGATCGCGGTTCGTTTGTCTCGGCTATGTTACGTTTCGCTAGGTTAGATTAGGCAAGGTTTGGTCAGCATGTCTCTGTCTTTTGCGCTATGCACTGCAATGCGGTCGATTTCTACGCTCTGCTGTGCTCTCATATGCTCCGCGTGGATCTGGGGAGGCCAGCAATAGTGGCCTCGGAACGTTTGGTTGAGTTATATTGCTGTTGGCTATGCTGAGTCTTTCTGGGTTAGGTCAGGATACCGTTGACTTTTCTGCTGTACATTGCCATTCCGTGGATTTGGGCACTCTACTTTCCTCTAAAATGTTCAGCTTCGTACTAGGGAGGCCAGACATAGCGGTCGCGGCACGTTAAGCTTTGTTAGGTTATGTTGGTATTGATTAGGTTACGCTTGGACAGGCTAAGATGGCTATGACTCTTGTGCTGCTCACCGCAATTCTATGGACCTCTGCTCCATATTGTGCGCTGCCACACTCTGCCAGTTACCGAGGACGCCCGGAATAGTGGCCGCGGCACATTAGGTTGAGATACGTTACGTTTGGTAAGGTAATGCTTGGCTAGTTTAGGATGGGATAGGTTCGACTTTCGTGCTATACACTGCTATTCGGTCGATATCTGCGCTCTGCATTGCACTACTGGCATCTGCATGTCTCTGGGAAGGTCAGAAATAGCGGTCGTGGCGCGTTTGTTTCAGCTAGAGTGCGCTCGGTATGCTATGTTAGGTTAAGTTTGGTCAGGATGGTTTCGACCTTTGCGCTATACACTGCTATTCGGTGGATTTCTTCGGTTCACTGTGCTATAATAAGTTCTGCTTGACGCTAGGGAGAACAGCAATGGTGGTCTCGGCACGTTGGTTTGAGCTATCCTACGTTGGGTTGTGTTATGTTACTTCGGGTTATGTTTGCAAAGCTTTGGCTTTCGTGTTACACACTGCTCTTCGGTAGAACCCTGTGATCTACATTGCTGTACTCTAATCTGTTCGAATCTCAGGTGGCCAGCAGTGGTGTTCGCCGCACGTAGGTTGTGTTAGGTTACGTTCGGTTATTTTACGATAGACTATGTAAGGGTAGCATGGCTACGACTTTTGTGCTATACAATGCTATTCGGTAGATTCCTGCGCTCTATATTTCAACACTGTACTATGCTCAAACTTCGGGAGGGCAGCAGTAGTGGTCGCCGCACGTTTTATTGGGTTCGATTACGTTCGGTCAGGCTAGGTTACGTTGCGTTACGTTGGGATGGCTTTGACTTTTGTGCTATAAACTACTATGCCGTGGATTTCTGCGCTCTGCTTGGCTTTGGGGAAGACAAAAGTAGCGGTACCTGCGCGTTACTTTGAGTTAGGTTAGGTTCAGTTATGCTTCGGTTGGTTAATTTAGGAAATAACAGCTTTAACTTTTGCGCTATACATTGCTCTTCGGCCGACTTCTGCGCTCTACAGAGCTCTAGTATCTTCTTCTTGTCTCTGGGCACACTAGCGATAATATTCGTGCACGTTTGTATAAGATAGATTCCGTTGGCTTTGCTTAGGTTGGGATAAGCTTGGTCACGATGTGTTTGGCTTCTTGTGCTCTACAATGCTAATCTGTGCATCCCTGCGCTAAACTGAGCTCTAGTGTATTCTGCTTGGCTACGCAGAGGCCAGCTGTAGTCATCTCGGCACGTTAGTCTGAGATAGGTTGCGTTTGGTTACGTTACGTTTCGTTCGGTCAGGATAGGAGAGCTTAGACTTTTGATCTACGCACTGCTATTCGATGCATTTCTGTGCTATTCATTGCTCCACTATGCTCTACTCGGCTCCCGGGAGGCCAAAAGTGGTGGCAGCGGCAGGTTGGTTTGAGTTATGTTACGTTCGGTTAGCTCAGGATACGCTGTATTTGGTTAGGATAGCTTTGACTGTTGCGCTACACACTGCTTATCTAAGGATTTCTGCGCTCCTCTGTGCGCTATCGCACCCCGCTTGTCTCTGTGGACGCCAGGAATAATGCTCTCGGCACGTTAGGCTGTGTTATGATGCGTTTGGTATTGTTAGGTTTGGTTGCGTTTGGTGGGGATATCTTTGACTCTTGTGCTGTACGCTGCTATTCTGTCGATTTCTACGTCCCACCTTGCTCTGCTATGCTCTGCTTGCCTCTCGCGAGGCCAGCGGTACTGGTCGTGCATCCCCAGGCTGTATTACGTAACGTTTGGCCATATTCAGGTTGGATATATACGGAAGAGCTTGCACTGACTTTTGCGATTTATACTGCTATTCGGTGTGTTTCTGCGCTCAATGTTGCTCTACTATACCCTGCTCGACTCTCGGAAGGTCAGCGATAGTGGTCGCAGCACGTTAGGTTGAGTTCGATTGCGTTTGGTCAGGTTAGGTTATGCTTGGTTAGGTTGGGATTGCTCTGACTTTGTGCTACACCCTGCTATTCTCTGGACTTCTGCGCTCCACCGTGCGCTATCAGGCTCTGCTTGTCTCTGGGGACGTCAGTTACGGGGGTCGCGGCACGTAGGGTTGAGTCAAGTTACACTTGGTTAGGCTTTGTTTGGTTATGTTTAGTTGGGATAGCTTTACTTTTGCGCAATACGCTGCTAAGCGGTTGATTTCTGCGATCTACTGTACCCCAGTGCCACCTGCTTGGCTCTGGGGTGGCCAACAACTCTGTTCCAGGCTAGTGAGGTTGAGCAACGTTAAGCTCGGCTTGGTTAGGTTTGGTTATCCTCGGTTAGTTTTAATTCGACGTTTCTGCTGCACACTGCTATTCGGCCGATACCTGCGTTCAGCAATGCTCTGCTATCCTCCGCTTGTCTATGGGAAGGCCAGTGATAGTGGTCGTGGCACGTTTGTACTTGTTGGGTTACGCTTGGATAGGGTACGTTAGGTAACGTTTTGTTAGGATGGCTTTGACTTTTCTGCTATACACGGATATTCGGTTGATCTCTGTGCTCTACTGTGCTCTAGCATATGCAACTCTGCCATAGGGAGCCCAGCAGTGGAGGTCTCGGCACGTTGATCAGACCTATGTTGCGTTCGGTTATGCTACACTTGGTTAGGGTGGGATAGGGTAGGTTCTGCTTTTGTGCCACACACTGCTACTCGGTGGATTTCTGCGAACTTCGTTGCATTACTACACCCTACTCGACTCTGGGGAGCCAGCAATGGTGGTCGTGACATGATAGGTTGCGTTAGGTTGCGTTTGGTTAAGTTGCATTGGGTCATGTTTGGTTAGTATGGCGTTGACTTTAGTGCTGTTGCACTGCTGTTCGGTGAATTTCTGCGATCTACCGTGCCCTAATATGTTCTGCTTTGATCTGGGGAGTCCAGAAGTAGAGGTCTCTACTCGTTAGGTTCATCTTTTCTACGCTTGGTAAGGTTAGGTTACGTACAGTTAGGTTAGGATATCTTTGACTTTTGTGCTATATATTGCTATCTGGTGGCTTCCTGCGCCCTGCTATGCTCTATTATATCCTGCTTGGCTCAGTACAGGCCTGCAATGGTGGTCTGCGATCGTTAGGTTGAGTTAGACTACGTTTGGTTTAATTATGTTTGTCTGGGGTAGATATGGATAGCATTGACTTTCGTGGTATTCAAAATTGTTCGGTGGACTTCTGCGCTCTACTGCGCTGTACTATATTCCGCTTGGCCCTGGCGTGTCCAGCTTGTTGCGTTGAGTTAGGCTTCGCTTGGTTAACTTATGTTGGCCCTGGCTAGGTTCGGATGGCACTGACTTTTTGCTATACACTGCGATTCTGTGTGTTTCTGATCTACACCCCCTCTAATATGTGCTGCTTGTCCTGAGAGTTCAGCAACAGTGGTCTAGACACGTTAGGCTAAGTTCGGTTACGTTTGTTTATGTTACGTTTAGTTATGTCAGGCCAGGATAGCTTTGTCTTTTGTGGTATGAACAACTTTTCTGTGGATTTCTGCGCTTTACGGTGATCTTGTATGCTCTGCTTTGCTGTGGGGAGGTCAGAGGAAGCCGCGGCACATTAGCTTGAATTATATCACTATTGGTTATGTTATGTTTGTTTGGATCAGGTTAGGATAGCCTTGACTCTTCTGCTATACCCTACGGCCTATGGATTTCGGCGCTCTCCTCGACTCTAATATGTTCTGCTTGGCTCTGTAGAGGCCAGCAATACTCATTACCGCACGATAGGTTGAGTTAGATTACGTTTGGCTATGTTTGCTTATGTTCGGTCTAGTTTGGATA
Organism: Eufriesea mexicana; assembly: GCF_001483705.2. Taxonomy (NCBI): domain Eukaryota; kingdom Metazoa; phylum Arthropoda; class Insecta; order Hymenoptera; family Apidae; genus Eufriesea; species Eufriesea mexicana. Next base: position 34,261 of record NW_016912532.1, read on the forward strand.
GCTTTGACTTTTGTGCTCAACGCTGATAATCTATGGACTTCTGCTCTCTAATGTCCTCCATCGTAATCTGCTTGTCCCTGGGGACGCCAGAAATGATGTTCGCGGCACGCTAGGCAGCGTTATGGTACGTCTGGGTAGGTTAAGTTGGGTTAAATTTGGTAGGGTCTTCTTTAACTTTTCTGCTATACACGGCTATTCGGTCGATATCTGCGCTCTGCGTTGCTCTTCCAGCAACAGATAGTCTCTGGGGATGTCAGCAATAGCGCCCTAGTCACGTTATCTCTAGTTGGGTTACGTTCGGTTAGGTAAAGTTAGGAAAGGTAAGGCTGGGATATCTTCGACTCTTGAGCTACACTATCCAATGCGGTGGATTACTGCGATCTACTGTGCTGTAGTATATTCTGCTTGGCTCTGGGGATGCAAGCGATAGTGTCCTCGGTACGTTAGGTTATGTTAGATTACTCTCTGCCAGGGTAAGTTACGTTGTGTTACGCTACGTTAGCACAGACTTTTGTGCTACGCACTACCATTCTTTGGAATTCTGCGCTCCTCTGTGCGCTATCATACTCGTCTTGTCTCCGTGGACGAAAGCAATATTACTTTCGGCAGGTTAGGTTAAGTTACGTTAAGTTTAGTTAGGTTAGGTTTGGCTTGGTTTGGTTAGGATGGCTTTGACTTTTGCGCTATTTGCAGCTATTCGTACTATTTCAGCGTTCTACATTACTCTGCTATACCTTGCCTGGCCCTCGCGAGGCCAGCAGTATCGGTCGTGGCACGTCGGTTTGTGTCACGTTACTTCCGCTTATGTTACGTTTGGTTAGGATAGGACAGGGTAGCTTTGGCTTTTGTGTTATACACCGCTGTTCGGTGGATTTCTAGGCTCTACATTGCTCTACTCTACTCTGCTCGCACCTGGAGAGGCCAGTAATGGTGGTCTCTACATGATAGGTTGGTTTAGGCTACATTAGTCTTGGCTATGATACCTTTGGTTAGGCTTGTGTTGCTTTGACTTTCGGGATATATACTGTTGTTCGTCGGATTTCTGCGCCGTACTGTGATGTAGTCTTTTCCGCTTTGCCCTGGGAATCCAGTAATAGCGGTCTCGGCACGACAGGTTGTGGTAGGATACCTTGGTTAGGTTATATTTTCTCTGGTTAGGTATGAGTTGCTTCGACTTTTATGCTATACACTGCGGTTCTATGGACTTCTGCGGTATACGGTGCGCCGCAACGCTCTGCATGTGTCTGGGGATGCCAGGAATAGTGGTCTCTGCAATTTAGGTTGAGTTATGCTGCGTTCGGCCAGGCTATGCTTTCACAGGATTGCCTGGGATAGTTTCGACTGTTGTGCTCTACTCCGCTGTTCGGAGGATTTCTAGGCTCTGCGTCGCCCTACTGTACTGAGCTCGGCTCCGGGGGTCCAGAAACAGTGTTCTCGGCACGTTTGGTTGAGTTAGGCTACATTAGGCTTGGTTATGTTATCTTTGGTTAGGCAAGGGTTGCTTTGACTTTCGTGGTATAGACTGTTGCTCGGCAGATTTCTGCGCTCTACTGCGCCCTAGTATGTTCTGCCTGTTTCTGTCGAGGACGGCAAAAGTGTTCTCGGCACGTTAGTTTGACATATATAATGTTTGGTAATGTTGCGTTTGGTAAGGTTAGGATAAGACAGCTTTGACTTTTGTGCCACACCGCTTTTCGGTGGATTCCTGCGCTTTCCTGCGCTCTAGCGTACTCTGCTTGGCATTGGAGAGGCCAGCAATAGTTGCCGCGGCGCGTTAGGTTGCGGTAGGTTACGTTTTGTTAGGTTAGGATATCCTAGACTTTCGTGCTATACACTGCCGTTCTATGCACCTCAGCTCTCTACTCACCTGTATTATGCCCTGCTTGTCACCGGGGAGGCCAGCAATCGCTGTTTCGGCACGTTTGGTTGAGATAGGATGCGTTTGGCTAGGTTACATTAGCTTTGGTTAGATTTGGATGGCTTCGACTTTTCTGCTATACCCTGCGATTCTATAAATTGCTGCGCTCTACTCTCCTTTATTATGCTCTGCTTGGCCCTGTGGATGCCTGCAATACTGGTCGCAGCATGTTAGGTTGAGCTAGATTCCGTTTTGCTCGGTTTTGCTACGCTGGGTCAGGTAAGTATAGCTTTGTTACATATGAGCTCAAAACTGATATTCTATGGACGTTTGTGCTCCACTGTGCTCTATCATATTCTGCTCGTCTTTGGGGAAGCCAGCAATAGTTTTCGCGGCACGTTTGGTTTAGATACTCTATGTTTGGTTAGGCTAGGTTAGGTCTGGTTAGGTCTGGGTACCTTTGACTTTTGTCCTTTTGATTGCTATTTGGTGGCTTTCTGCACTATGCTGTGTTCTACTATACTCAGCTTGACTCTAGGTATGCCAGCAACAGTGGTCATGGCACGATAGGTTGTATTAGGCTACGTTTGGTGATATAACGAATGGTCAAGTTAGGACGGGATAGGTTTGGTTCTTGCGTTGTACACCGCTGTTCGGAGGATTTTGCGCTCTACATTGCTCTACTGCACTCCGCTCCACCCTGGAGAAGCCAGTAGTATTGGTCTCGGCACGTGAGGTTGAGTTAAGCTAAGTTCGATGAGGTTATGTTAGTTTGGGTTAGGTTTGGATTGCCTAGACTAACGCGGTATAGACTGTCTTTCGGTGGACTTCTGCGCCCTGCTGTGCTCTAGCATGTTCTGCTGGGCTCTGAGGACACAAGCAAGGGCGGTTTCGGCGCGTTAGGTTGAGTTAAGCAACGTTCGGTAATGTTACGTTTGGCTATGTTTGGATAGTGTATCTTCGACTACCGTGCTATGCACTGCAATTCCATCGTCTTCTGCGATCTACTCTCCTCTAATATGTACTTCTTGGCTCTGACGAGAACAGCAATAGAGGCCTTCGCACGTTAGGAAGTGTTAGGTTACGTTTGGTTACGTACGTTCTGTTAGGTTAGGATATTGTAGCTTTGACTTTTTTGCTATACACTGCTATGCTATGATTCTTCGCGCTTCAGTATGCTGAGGTATGTGCTGCTTGGCTCTGGGTTGGCTAGCAATGCTGGCATCGGCACGCTAGAATCTGTTGCGTTATGCTTTGTTTGGCTAGGTTAGGCTAGCTTTGGACAGGATTGCTTCGACTATTATGCTATTCACTGCTATTCGGTAGATATCTCTGGACTACATTGCTCCACTGGCATCAGCATGTCTCTGGGAAGGCAGCAATAGCGGTCGTGGCGGTTACGGTTGTGCTACTTTACACTTGGTTATGTTAGTTTAGGCCAAGTTGGCTTAGGACGGCTTTGACTTTTGTGCTATGCACTGCTATTCGGTCGATATCTGCGCTCTGCATTGTTGTGCTACCATCTGTTTATCTTGGAGGATGCTAGCAACAGTGTTCGTAGCGCGGATGGTTTAGATAGTTTACGTTTGGGTAGGTTAGTTTTGGCTATATTTGGTTAGGATGGCTTTCACTTATGTCAGATACACAGCTATTCGTCAGATTTCTGTGGTCTGCGGTGCTCTAGTATATTCTCCTTGGCTATGGGCATGACGGCAGTATTGGTCCGGCACGTTAGTCTGTGTTATGTTGCGTTTGGTTGTTCTACGTTTGGCAAGGTGAGGATACTATAGCTTTGACTTTTGCGCTATACACAGCTTTTCGGTGGATTTCTGCTTCTAACGCGATCTAATATTCTCTGCTTTGATCCGGGAATGCCAGAAATTGTGGCCGCGCCGCGTTAGGTTGGTTTAAGTTACATTTGGTTAGGTTAGGTTTATTAGGGTTAGGTTACGGTGTCTCAGACTTTCGAGCTTGACAATGCCGTTCTATGGACCCCTGTGCTCGACTCTCCTCTAATACGCTGTGCTTGGCGCTGGGGAGGGTAGAATAGAACTCTCGTCACGTTAGGTTGACCTCTGTTGGGTTTGGTCACGTAAAGTTCGTTTAGGTTAGGATGGGGAGATTCTGACTTTTTTGCTATACACTGCAATACGGTGGATTTCTGCTCTCTTGGTTGCTCTTCTATGTTCTGCTCGACTCTGTGGAGGCCAGCAATAGTGGTCGTGGCACGATAGGTTGTGTCATATTACGTTCGGTCAAGTTAGGTTAGGCGACGTGTGGTTAGGGTGACCTTGATATTTGTGCTATACACTGATGTTAGGTGGATATCTGCGTACCTACGGTGCTCTAATATTTTCTGCCTGGCTCTGGGGAGGCCACCGATGGGGGTCTCGTCTCTTTACGTTTAGATATTCTTCGTTAGGTTAGGATAGGTTAGGTTAGGTCAGTTTAGCTAAGGATATCTTAGACTTTTATGCTATGCGCAGCTATTTGGTGGCTTTCTGCGCGGTACAGCGCTCTAGTGTATTCTGCTTGACTCTGGGGAGGACAGCAATAGTGTTCTCGGCACGTTAGATTAAGTTATGTTTCGTTTCGTTACGTTACGTTTGGCTAGTTTAGGATAGGTTAACTTAGACTTTCTCGCTATATGCTGCTATTCGGTGGATTTATGCGCTCTTAACTGCACTACTATACTCTGCCAGGCTCTGGGGAGCCCAGCATAGCGGACGCTGCACGATACCTTGGGTCACGTTACTTCTGGCTAGGTTAGATTAGGCTAAGTTTGGTTAGGATGGCTTTGACATTTGTGCAATACACTGCTCTTCGGTGGTCTTCTGCGCTCTACAGTGCTATAGTATATTCTGCTGGCTATGGGGTGGCCGGAAGTAGTGCTCTCGTCACGTTAGGCAAGGTACGATTGCGTTTGGTTAGGTTAGGTTATGTTCGGTTAGGCTGGGAGAGCGTTGAATTTTTTGCTACACACTGCTAATCTCTGGACTTCGGCGCTCGACTGCGCGCCATCACACTCCGCTTGTATCCGTGGGCGCCAGGAATGGTCGTCACGGCACGTTACGTTGAGATCGATTCCGTTCGGTCATATTAGGTTATGCTATGTTAGGTTCGGATCTCTTTGACTTTTGTTCTACACACAGTTCTTCTATGGACATCTGCGCTCTAATTCGCACTATCACGTTCTGCTTGTCTATGGGGACGCCAGGAATTGTGGTTGCAGCACGTTAGGTGGAGCTTGGCTACATACGGTTAGTTGAAGCAGCACGTTATGTGGAGCTTGGCTACACACGGTTAGTTGAGTTGTGGTTAGCTTTGGATAGGGTAGCTTTGACTTTTGTGGTATACACTGCTATTCAGTGGGCTTCTGCGCTCCACCGTGCTCTAATATGCTCCGATTGGCTTGGAGAGGACATCAGCGGTGGTCTCGGCATATTACCTTATGTTCAGTTGCGTTTGGTTATCTTACGATTTGTTAGGTGAGTGGAGTTTGGCTTTAACTTCGCGTCATACACTGTTATTAGGTGGACTCTCGCGTTCTACAGTGCTTTAGTATGCTCGGTTTGGCTCTGGGTAAGCCAGATACCGTGGCTGCAGCATGTTAGTTTGAGCTAGAATATGATGGTTTGGTTCAGGTTAGCATGCGTTAGGTTTGGACAGCTTTCACCTTTCCGCTATACATTGCGATTCTATGAATATCTGCGCCCTACTCTCGCCTGATATGCTCTGCATGGCTCTGGAGATGCCAGACATGGCGGTCGCAGGACGTAATGTTGAGATAGATTACGCTTGGCTAGGTTAGGTTACATTGGGTTAGTCTTGGGCAGCTTAGAGTTTTGAGATAGACACTGCTATTCTATGAACATCTGCGCTCTATATTGTGTTATCGGACTCTGCTTGTCTTCGGGTATACCAGGAATTGTGGTCGCGGCACTTTACGTTGAGATATGCTTAGTTTGGTTAGGTAAGGTTTATTTAGGTAGGGATAGGTTAGTTTTGCCTTTTCTCCTCTTCGATGCTGTTCCGCGAAATTATGCGCCCCGCTGTTCTCTGGTATACTCTGCTTAGATGCGTGGAGGGCAACATTGGTCAAGGCTGGTTACTTTGAGCTATGCTACGGTCTGTTATGTCACGGTTGGTTAGGCTAGGAAAGAGTAGCTTTAGCATTTGTGGTATACACTGATATTCCGTGGATTTCCGAGAACTAGTGTGCTGTAATATGTTCCGCTCGTCTGCGTGCCCTCAACAGCGATCGTGGCACGTTTTGATCAGATACGTTACGTTTGGTTTCGATAGATTAGTCTAAGTTTGGTAAGGGTGGCTATGACTTTTGTGCTATACACTGATATTCGGAGGGTTTCTGCGCTCTACACTGCTCCAGTATACTACGCTCGACCCTCGAGAGTCCAGCAATAGTGTCTGCGGCCAGTTGCGTTGAGCTGTGCTACGGTTGGTTGGGTTAGGTTAACTTATGTTTGGTTCGGATAGCTATGACTCACGTGCTGTACAATGTTATTCGGTGAAAACCTGCCCTTTACTGTTCTCTTCTCTAACATGATTGTTCCTGTGGAGGCCAGCAATAGAGGTCGTGGTACGTTAGGCTGAGCTAGTTACGTTTGGTTAGCTTATGTTTGCATGGGTTACGTTTGGACAGCTTCGACTTTCCGACATACACTGCGATTTTACGCATTTCTGCGCCCTACTCTCGTCTGATGTGTTTTGCATGGCCCTGAGGAGGCCAGCAATGGTTGCCGTGGCACGATAGGTTGAGTTACATTACGCTTGGTTATGATACCTTACGTCGGATTAGTTTGGGATAGCGCATACTTTGGAGCTAGACAATGCTATTCCATGGACTTCTGCGCTCTACTTTGCCCTATCACAATCTGCTGTCTCCGAAGTCGATATGAATAGTGTTCGCGGCACGTTAGGTTGAGTTGTGTTACGGACGGTTAGGTTAGGTTAGGTTATGTTTGGTCCGTATAGCTGTGACTTTCGTGCTATACACTGTTACACTGCGGATACCTGACCTCTACTGTGCTCCACTCTAATCTACTTTGCCCTGTGGAGACCGGCAATTGTGGTCGCGGCACGTTATGCTTTGTTTTTCCATGTCAATCTAAGTAATGTTAGCTCGGGTTAGGTTGGGATACCTATGACTTTTGTGCTATAGTCTGCCATTAGGCGGATTTCTGCTCCCTAGAGTGCTTTTATATTTTCAGCTTGGCTCTGGGAAGGCCACCAATAGTGGTCTAGGCACATAAGGTTGAGTGGCGTTACGTTCGGTTAGGTTGGTTTAGGATAAGTTTTGATAGGATAGTTTTAACTTCTGTGATGTATACTGCTGCTCGGTGGATTTCTGCGCTCCACTCCGCTCTAGCATGTCCTGGTTGGCTTTGGAGGTGCCAGAAATTGTGGTCGCGGCACGTCAGTGTTGGTTATGATACGTTCGGGTATGTTACGATTCTCTAGGTTAGGACAGAATAGCTATGGCTTTAGCGCCATAGCCTGCCATTAGGTGGGTTTCTTCGCTCTACTGTGCCCAAATATGTTCTGCCCTTGCTCTGCGAAGGCAGAAATAGTGGCTGCGGCATGTAAGGTTAAGCTGGGTTACGTTTGGTTGTTTTATGTTAGCATGGGTATGGTATGGATAGCTTTGATTTTTCTTCTATACACTGCGATTCTATGGATTTCTGCTCATACTGACCCGTAATATACCCTGCCTGGCCCCGCGGAGGCCACCAATAGTGCACGCGGCTCGCTATGTTGAGTTAGATTGTGCTTACATTGGTTAGGATATGTTGGGTTAGGATGGATTAGTTATGATTATTGCGCTACACACGGCAAGTCTATGGACTTCCGCGCCCCATTGTGCGCCATCACACTCTGCTTGTCTCCGGGAATGCCAGGAGTAGTGGCCACGACACGTGATGTTGAGATATGCCACGTTCGGTTCCGTAACTTCTGGTTAAGTTAGGATGGGATACCTACGTCTTTTGCCTATACACTGCCATACGGTGGATTTCTGCGCTCTACTGCGCTCTAATATGCTCTGCTTGGCTCTGTGCAGGACAGCAATACTAACCTCGGCACCTGATGCTGAGTTATGCTACGTTCGGTTGTGTTAGGTTTGGACAGGTTGGGTTAGGGCACCCTCCACTATTCTGCTGTACGCTGCATTGCGATTGATTACTGCGCTCTACTGTGCTCTAGTACATTCTGCTCGTCTCTGTGGATGCCAGCAAAAGTGGTCGTGGATCGATACGATTTGCTATGGCGGGTTCTGCAATATTACGATTGGATAAGTGAGGATAGGATAGCTTTGTCTCTTACGCTACACACCGCTATTCGGTGTACTTGTGCGCTCTACTGTGATCCAGTATATTCTGCTTGGCTCTGGGGTTGCCAGCAATACTGGTCTCGGAAAGTAATGTTATGTTATGGTGCGTTTGGTTACGCTACGTTAGGTCAGGTTTGGATAGGGTAGATATGACTTTTGTGCTACGCACTGCCATACCGACGTTTTCTGCGCTCTACTGTGCCCAAGTATGTCCTGCTTTGCTCTGGGGAGGGCATCAATAGCGGTCCCGGCACGTTAGGTTGTGTTAGGCTATGCTTGGATATGTTCAGTTTGTTTTTGTTTCGTTTGGGTAGCTTAGGCGTTCCAGGTATACACCGCGATTCTATGGGTTTTGCGTTCAACTCTCCACTATCGTGTTCCGCTTGATTCTGCGGAGGCCGTCAATAGTGGTCGCGGCATGTTAGGTTGTGCTAGGTGACGGTCGTTCGTGTTACGTTTGGTTAGGTTACGAGAGGATACTTTTGACTTTAGTGCTATAGACTGCTATTAGGTGGATTTTAGCTGCCTACAGTGCTTTAATATTTTCAGGTTGATTCTGGGAGGGTCAGCAGTAGTGGTCCCCGAACGTTACGTTGAGTCAGGTTACGTTCGGCTAGGTTGGGTTAGGCCGTATTTGGTTAGGATGGCTACAAATGCTATGCTCTACACTGCTGTTCAGTGGATTTCTGCGCTCTACTGTACTCCAGTATGACCTGCTAGGCTATGGGGGGGGGGGGCAACAATAGCAGTGTCGGCACGTTAGGTTGAGTCAGGCTATGCTAGGCTATGTCACGGTGGCCTGGATTAGGCATGGTAGCTACGACTTTTCTGGTAAACACTGCGACTATATGGATTTCTACGCTCTACTCTCGACAAACGTGTCTCGCTTGACTCTGGGAAGCCCAGCAATAGTGGTCTCGGCACGTTATGTCGAGGCAGGTTACGCTCGGTTAAGTTGGCATAGGCTAAGTTCGGTCAGTATAGCTTCAACTTTTGTGTTGTACACTGCAATTCTGTGAATTCCTTCTCTCTACTGCGCACTAGTAGGTCCTGCTCGTCTCTGGTAAGGCAAGTAAGCGTGGTCGCGGCACGATGGTGTCAGCTAGGATACGTTTGGTTATGTTA
>NW_016912532.1:43896-50596 GCF_001483705.2 Eufriesea mexicana
CTGTATTCTGCCATTAGGTTTGATTTCTACGCCCTGCAGGACTCTAATATCTTCAGCTTGGCTCTAGCAACGGCCAGCAAGGGTGGTCTCGGCACGTTACGATGAGACAGGCTCCGTTCGGCTAGGTTGGGTTAGCCTTCGTTTGGTAAGAATTGCTTTGACTTTAGTGCTGTTCGCTGCTATTCGTTGGATTTCTGCGCTTTACAGCGCTCTAGTATGTCCTGCTTGTCTCTGGGGTGGCCAGTAAGTGTGGTCGCAGCATGTCTGTCTAGGTTAGGCCTCCTTCGGCTATGTTACGAATCTCTAAGTTAGGAGAGGGTAGCCATGCCTTTAGCGTTATAGTCTACTATCTGGTGGAATACAGCGCCAGACAGTATTCAATATTTTCAGCTTCGCTCTGTCAAGGCCACCGATCATGGCCGCGGCTCGTTAAGATGTGTCAGGCAAGCTTCGGTTAGGTAGGGTCGGGCTAAGTTTTTTCAGGATTGCTTTAATTTCTGTGCTGTGCACTACTATTGGGTGGATTTCTGCGCTGTATTGCGTTCTGGTATATGCTGTTCGACTCTGTGGAGGGCAGCAATTACGGCCTCGGCATGTTAGTTCGAGTTAGGCCACGTTTGGGTATGTTTGGGTATGTTTGGGTATGTTTGTATGGTTGTTTTGGATTAGGTTTGGGTAGCTGAGATTTTTCTTATATACACTGCTATTCTATGGACTCCTGCTTTCGAACCTCCACTAATGTGTTCTGCTTGAATATGGGGAGGCCAGTAGTAGTGTTCGCGGCGCGTTTTGTGTAGTTTTGTTACGTTTGGTTATGCTACGATTGGTTAGGTTCAGACAGGATAGCTGTAAATCTTCTGTTGTACACAGCGATTCTATGGATTTTTGTGCTCTACACTCCACAAACGTGTTCTGCTTTGCTCTAGGGATGCCAGCAACCATGGTCGCGGCACGTCAGGTTGTGTTAAGTGACTTTCGGTTAGGTAAGGTTAGGACAGGTTAGGTTAGGGTATCTTCCACTCTTTGGCTAGACACTGCAATGCGGCGGATCACTGCGCTCCACTGTGCTCTAGTGTATTCTGCTTGGCTACGCGGAGGCTAGCTGTAGTGATCTCGGCATGTTAGTCTGTGTTTTGTTGCGCTTGGTTGTGGTACGTTTATTTAGGTTAGGGAAGGATAACTTTGAATTTTGTGCTATACACGGCTTTTCGGTGGATATCTGCGCTCCACTGCGCTCTGATGTACTCCGTTTGGCATTGGAGAGGACATCATTAGTGGTCTCGGCACGTTAGTTTGTGCTCGGTTACGTTATGTTGGTTTATGTTAGAATGTGTAAGGTTCGGATTGCCTTGCTTTTTCAGTCATACACTGCGATTCTATGGATTTCCGCGCCCTGCACACTTCCAACATGTTCTGCATGGCCCAGGGAGGGCAGCAATAGTGGTCAGGGCACGTTAGGCTCTGTTAGATTACGCTTGCTTGGGTTTGGTTTGGTTAGGTTAGGAAGGTGCAGCTTTGACTATTGTACTACACAGTGACATTCGGTGGATTCCTACCATCCACACAGATCTAGTGTTCTCCGCTAGGGCCTGGGTAGGCCAGCAGTTGTGGTCTCGGCAGGTTAGGCTGAGTTTGGCTGCGCACGGTTAGGTTGGGTCTGGTCAGGTTAGGAGAGGATAGCTTTGACTTTTGTGCTATACACTGCTCTTCGATTGACTTCTGCGCTCTATCTCGGAGTAATATGCTCTGCTTGGCTCTGGCGATGCCGGCAATAGTGGTCTTGGCACGTTGGTTACGTTAGATTACGTTCGCTTTTGATAGGTTATGCTGGGTTAGGCTGGGATAGCTATGACTTTTGGGCTACGCAATGCAATTGTGTGGACTCCTGCGCCATACTGTGCGCTGTCACAATCCGCCAGTCGCTGGGGACACCAGGAATAGCGGTCGCGGCATGTTTGGTTGTTCTATGCTACGTACGGTTTGGTAAGGTTTGGCTAGGTCAGGATGGGATAGCTTTGACATTTGTCTGTGCACTATAGTGATGTGGATTTCTGCGCTCTACTTTTCCCTCATATACTCTGCTTGATTTTGGGGAGGACAGGAATAGTGGTTTCGGCATGATAATTTTAGTTATATTACGTTCGTTTATGTTATGAATGGTTAAGTTTTGAAAGGATAGCTTTAACTTATGTGCCGTGCACTGCCATTCGTTGGATTTCTAAGATCTGCTGTGTTCTAATATGTTCTGCTTGCCTCTGTGGAGGCCAGCAATAATATTCGTAGTACGCTTGGTTGAGGTATGTTACGTTTGGCTTGGCCAGGTTAGGATATGTTTGGTTAGGATAGCTTTGACTTTTGTGCTATACACTGCTATTCGGTCGATTTCTACGATCTGCATTGCTCTGCTACACTCAGCGCGACTGACGCGACGCGAGCAATAGTGGCCGTGGCACATTACGTTGTGTTCGGCTACGAAAGATTGTGATATGTAAGTTTGGGTTAGGTTTGCATATCTTTGAATTCTCTGCTCTACACAGTGATTCGATGGATCTCTGCGCCCCACTCACCTCTAATATGTTTTGCTGAGCTCTGTGAAGGCCAGCAATTGCGGTGGCGGCGCGTTACGTCAAACTTGGTTACGTTTGCTTTTGTTAAGCTATGTTGTGTTATGCCGGGATAGCTACGACTTTTGTGATACGCACTGCAATTCTATGGACTCCTGCGCCCTATTATATATTGTCACGCTCTGCTTGTCGCGGGGGACGCCAGGAGTATCGGTCGGAGCACGTTAGGTTGAGTTATGTTACGTTTGGCTAGGTAAGGTATGGCTAGGTTGGAATGGGATAGCTATGCCTTTTGTCTATGCATCATTGTGCAGCGTATTTCTGCGCTCTGCTGCGCTCTAATATCCCCTGCTAGGCTTTGGGGAGGAGAGCAGTCATGGTTTAGTCACGTTACATTTGGTTAGGTTAACTTCGGTTATGTTACGATTGGCTAAGTTAGGAAGGTGTAGCTTTAACTTTTGTGCTGCAGACTGCTATTCGTTGGATTTCTGCGCTCTACCGTGCCCTAATATGAACTGAATCTCTCTGGGAATGCCAGCAATACCGGTTGTGGCATGTTTGGTTGGGCTATGCTTCGTTCGGTTAATTTAGGTTAGGGAACGTTTGGTAAGGATAGCTTTGACTTTTGTGCTATACACAGCTGTTCGGGGGGTTCCTGCGCTGTACTGTGCTCCAGTGTATTCTGCTTGGATATTGGGAGGCCAGCAGTATTGGTCACGGCACGTTTGTCTGAATTATGTTACGTTTGGCTTGGTTAGGGTAGGGTAGCTTAGGCTCTTTTGCAGTACACTGCTATACGGTGGATTTATGCGCCCTTCGTTGTACTTCTAAACCCTGCTGGGCTCTGGGGAGGCCAGCATTGTGTGGGGGCGGCACAGTAGGCTGAGCTTGGTTACGCTTGGTGGTGTTACGATTGGTTAGGTTTGGATAGGGTACCTTTGACTTTTTTGCCGCATACCGCTTTTCGGTGGATTTCTCTGCTCCACTGCGCCCCAACATGCTCGGCTCAGCTCCGGGGAGTGCAGAAATAGTGAGCGCGGCATGTTAGGATAAGTTAGGTTGCGTTCGGTTACGTCACGTTAGGCTAGGCTAGGATAGCATATCTTAGACTTTTGTGATGTACGCTGCAATTCGATGGATTTCTGTGGCCTATGTTGCACTAACAAACACTGCTCGGCTCTCGGGGGTCCTACAATGCGTGTCGCGGCACGTTAGGTTGTGTTATATTACGTATGGTTAGGTTCGGTTATGATGCACTAGATCAGGATAGCTTCCACTTTTGTCCTTCACATTGCTATTCTATGGGCTTCTGCGCTCTTCAGTTCGCATTCACAAACTGCTTGTATCTGTGGGCGCCAGTAATTATGCTGTCGGCAGGTTAGGTTGGTTTATGTAACGTTTGATTAGGTGATGTTTGGCTACTTTTCATTGGGATAGCTTTGACTTTTGTGGTACACGCTGCTATTCTGTCGACTCCAGCGTCCTACATTGCTCTTCTATACGCACCTTGGCTCTCGTGAGGCCAGCGAAAGTTGTCGTGGCCCCCAGATTGTGTTACGTTACGTCTGCATATGTCACGCTTGGTGAGGTTAGGGGACGACATATTCGATTTCTGCGTTATACATTGCCATTCGGTGGATATGTTCGTCCTACTGTGCTCTGCTTGGTTCTGGCAACGCCGACAATAGTCGTATCGGCACTATAGGTTCAGTTAGGCTACGTTTGGTGAGATTATGTTCGTTTGGGTTAGGTTTGGTTAGCTTTGACCTTCGTGTCATACACTGACATTCGGTGGAATTCTGCGCCCTTCTGCGCACTACTATACATAGCTCGAATCTGGGTAGGCCAGCAATAGTGGTCGCGGGACGTTAGTTTGTGTTATATTACGTTCGGCTACGTCACCATTTGTTAGGTTAGGAAATGGTGGCTTTATCTTTTGTGCTATAAACTGCTATTCGACGGAAACCTGCGCTCTGCAGTGCTCTAGCATGCCCTGCTTTGCCCTCGAGAGGTAAAATATAGGGTTGTAGGCACGTTAGTTTGGGTTATGCGCGTTTGGTTATGTTACGCTTGGTCAGGTTATGATAGGATAACTCTCACTGTTGCGCAATACATTGCTATTCGGTGGATCCCTGCGCTCTTCTTTGCTTTAGTATTCTCTGCTGGACCCTGAGGAGACCAGCAATAGAGGCAGTGGCACCATAGGATGAGTTAGGTTACATCTGATTAGGTCAGGTTAGGTTACGTTTGGTTAGGATGGCTTCGACCTTTGGGCTAGACAATGCTGTTCGGTGGATGTCTGCACTCTACTGTGCTGTAACATGATCTGCATGGCTCTGTGGAGGCCAGAAATAGATGTATCTGCACGTTAGGATTAGTTATTCTACGTTCTGCTGGGTTAGGTTAGCTCTGGTTTGTTTAGGATATCTTTGACTTTTGCGCTATATATTGCAACTTGGTGGCTTCCTTTGCTTTACTTGGCTCTATCATTCCCTGGTCGACTCAGATTCCGTATGGGGGGGGGGGCCGTAATTATTTTCTCGGCACGTTAGTTTGTGTTAGGCTACGTATGGCTTCGTTAAGTTTGCTTTGGTTGGGTTTGGATTCGATTTGCCTTTCGCGGTGTACGCTGATATTCGGTGGATTTCCGCGCTCTACTATGTTGTACCATACCCTGCTTGGTCGTTCAGAGTCCAGGAAGAGTGGCCGCGGCACGTCATGTTGAGCTACGATATGTTTGGTTAGGCTCCGTTAGTTTGGTGTAGGCTTGGGTAGCTCAGGTTTTTCTGACATACACTACGATTCGATGGATTTCTGAGCTCTACTTTCCATTAATATCTTCTGCTTGGCTCTGGCGAGGGGAGCAATCGTTGTCGCGGCACGTCAATATGTGTCAGGCTGCGTTTGGACACATTACGTCCGGCTAGGTTAGGAGGCGTTAGCATTGACTATTGTGCTATACACTGCCATTCGGTAGATATCTACGCCCCACTCCGCTCTAATATATTCTTCTTGGCTCTGGGGTTAGCAGCAATAGTGGTTTCGGCACGTTAGGTTGGGATGGGCATCGTTTGGTTGGATTAGCCTGGGCTAGGTTTGGATAGCTTTGGCTTACGTAGTATACACTGTTCTTCGGTGGATTATTGATGTCTGCTGTGCTCTAGTATGTTCTGCACGGATCTGGGGGGCCAGCAGGTTTAGCAGGACAATTTTGGCTTTTGTGCTATACACTGCTACTCGCACGATGTCTGCCATCTATACTGCCCTACTAGCGACAGCTCGACTCTCGGGAGGCCAGCAATTATTTTCGCGGCACGTTAAGTATTGTCAGAATGCGTTCGGTTTGGTTAGTGTACGTTGCAGTAGACTAGGATAGCTTCGACTTTCTTGTTGTCAACTGTTATTAGGTGGAATCCAACGCTCTTCTGTGTTCTACTATACTATGCCCGAATCTGGGGACCCCAGCAATATTTGTCGCGGCACGTTACTCTGAGTTATATTACGTTCGGTTATAATACGTTTGGTTAGGTTAGTATATGATACCATTGACTTTTGTGCTATACAGTGCTATTCGGGTCATTTTTGGGCTTTACTGTGCAATAGCGAGTCCTGCTTTGCTCTGGGGATGTCAACAACAGAGTTATCAGCACGTTGGGTAGAGTTAGGTTACGGTCGGTCTTACTATGTTCGGTTAGGTTAGGTTAGGCACGGCTAGGTTAGTTTATCTTTGACTTTTGTGCTGTACATTGCTGTTTGGCTGTGTTCTGCGCTCTACTGTACATTACTAAATTCTGCTTGTCTCTGGGGAGGCCAGCAATAGTGGTCGCGGCACGATAGATTCAGCAATGCCGGGTTTGTTAACCTTACGATTGGATAGGTCAGTATAGCTATGACTCTTATGCTACACACCGCTTTTCGGTGGAACTTCGCGCTCTACTGTGCTCCAGTATCTTCTACTTGGCTCTGGGGATGTCAGCAATACTTGTCTCGGTACGTTAGGTTATGTTAGGTTGCGTTTCGTTATGTTACGCTTGGTCTGGTTTGGATAGGACATCTTTAACGTTTGCGCTATACACTTCCATCCGGCAGATTTCACTGCTGTTCGTTGCTCTCCTATACCCTACACGACTCTGGGG
>NW_016912532.1:50780-51177 GCF_001483705.2 Eufriesea mexicana
AGGGTCAGGCAATGCTTGGAGAGGATAGCCCAACTTTTGCGCTGCACGCTGCTATTCGGTGCATTACTGCGCTCCAGTGTGCTCCAGTATGCCCTGATCGACTCTGCGAATGGCAGCAATAGCGGTCACGGCACTTTAGGTTGAATTAGGCAATGTTCGATTATTTCCTGTTTGTTTGGATTAGGTTCGGGTAGCTCTGACTTTTCCGATATACACTGTGATTTTATGGACTTCTGCGTCCTACTCCCCCTAATGTATTCTTCTTGGCACTCGGAGGACAGCAGCAGTGGGCGCAGAACGTTAGATTGAGCTAGGTCACGTTTGGTAATGTTACGATTGGTAAGGTTAGAAGGGGATAACGTTGTCTTTAGAGCTGTATGCTGCTATTACCAGGATT
>NW_016912532.1:51194-62970 GCF_001483705.2 Eufriesea mexicana
GCACTTTAATATTTTCAGCTTGGCTCCGGCAAGGCCAGGAATAGCGGTCTCGGCACGTTTTGGTGTGTCAGGTTACGATCGGGTAGTTTGGGTCATGCTATGTTCAGTCACGAAAGCTTTATCCATTGCGCTGTACACTGCTATTCACTGTATTTCTGCGATCTACTGCGCTCTAGTGTGACCTGCTTGTCTCTGGGTAGGCAAGCAACTCTGGTCCTGGCACATTATGTTAGGATAGGATACGTCAGCTTATATTACGTTTGGCCAGGTTAGGACAGGGTAGAGTTGACTTTTGTGATGTGTTTGGTTGAGTTAGGGTACGATTGGTTAGGTTATGTTTGCTTGGGTTATACCTGGATAGATTCGTCTTTGGTGCCATACACTGCTATTCCATGGATTTCAGCGCTCCACATTGCTGTAGTATTCTCTGCCCGACTCTCGGGAGAACAGCAATAGTGATCGGGGCACGTTAGGTTGGGCTAGATTATGTTTGGCTAGGTTAGGCTACGATGTGGTAGGTTATGATAGCTTCGACTTTAGTGCTACACAATGCCATTCTACGGGCTTCCGCGCTCCGCAGTGCGCGATCTCACAATGCTTGTATCTGTGCACGCCAGGAATAATGCTCTCGGCACGTTAAGCTGTGTTACGTTACGTTTGTTTGTGTTAGGTTTGTTAGGGTTTGTTGGGGATAACTTTGACTTTTGTGCTACTCGCTGCTGTTCTGACGATTTCAGCGTCCTACATTGCTCTGCTACGCTCTGCTTGACTCTCGGGTGTCCAGCAATAGTGGTCGCAACACGTTAGGTTGAGGTGGATTACGTTTGGTCATTTTACGGTTGGTTTGGTTAGGAGAGGGTTGCTTTGACTATAATGCAATAGTCTTCTATTAGCTGGATTTATGCGACCTACAGTGCTTTAATATCCTCAGCTGGCTCTGGGAGGGCCAGCAATAGTTGTCTCGGTACGCTATGTTGAGTAATGTTACGTTCAGTTAGAATGGGTTTGGCTATGTTTGGTCGGCACAGCATTATATTTGTACTGCAGACTTCCTTTCGGTGGATTTCTGCGCTCTGCGGTACTCTAGTATGTCCTGCTTGGCTTTGGGGCGGGAAGTAATAGCGCAAGTTAGGTTGAGTTATGCTATGTCTGGTTATGTTCTGCTGGTTTGGGTTGCGCATGGGTAGCGTTGACTTTTCTGATGCAGACTGCAATGCTATAGACTTCTGCGTATTATTCCCAACAAGTGCACCCTCCATTGCTCTGCGGTGGCCAGTAATAGTGCTCGCGGCACTTTATGTTGGGTCAGGTTACGTGCGGTCCTGTTGCTTTAGGTAATGTTTGGTCGGCATAGATTCAACTTTTGTGCTGTACGGTGCTATCCGGTGGATTTCTGCGCTCTACTGCGCTCTAGGATATTCGGATTGGCTCTGCGGCGGGCAAAAGTAGCGGTATGGGCACGTCAGGTTGAGTTGCGTTATGTTCGGTTAGGTTATGTTAGTCTGGGTAAATGTGTGCTTGCTTCGGCATACGTGGTATACACTGTCTTTCAGTGGAGATCTGCGTTCCGCTCTGGTATATTCTGCGTCGCTTTGAGGAGGCAAGCAATAATGGTCTCGGCACATTAGGTTGGGTTCAGCTACGTTCGGTTGTGTTACGTTTGGCTGTGCTAGGATAAGGTAGCATCCACTGCTGTGCTATGCACTGCGATTCTATGGATTTCTGCGGTTTACTCTCCTCTAACATGTTCTGCTTCTATGTGAAGGGGGGGGGGCAGCATTTGCGGTCGCGGCAAGTATGCTTGTGTTTGGTTACGTTCCGTAGTGTTACGATTTGCTACGTTAGGATAGGTTACCTATGACTCTTGTGCTGTACGCTGCTATTCGGAGGATTTCTGCGATACACTGTGCTCTATTATGTCCTCCTTGGATCTGAGGAAGGCAACAGTAGCGGTATCTGCACGTTAGGTTGAGTCAGGCTATGTTTGGCTATGTTCAGCTGGTTTGGGTCAGGCTTGGGTAGCTTTGACTTTACCTATACTCTGCGATTATATGGATTTCGGCGGTCTACTCTACACTATCGTGTTCCGCGTGACTCTGCGGTGGCTAGCAATAGTGGTCGTGACACGTTAGGTTGTGCTAGGATACGTTTGGTTGCGTTATGATTGGCTAGTATGGGAGGGTATGGCAACGACTTTAATGCCTTTCTCTGCAATTAGGTGGATTCCTGCGCCCTACAGTGCTCTAATATTTTCAGCTTGGCTCTGGCAATGCCAGCAAGTGCGGTCACGTCGCGTCAGGACCTGTTAGATTACGCTTGGTTCTGTTAGGTTTGGTTAGGTTAGGATCGGATAGCTTTGACATCTATGCTACACACCGCTATGCGGTGGATATCTGCGCTCTACTGTGACCTAATTTTCCCTGTTTTGCTCTGGCAATTCCAGAAATAGTCGCCGCGGCGCGTTAGGTTCAGATGTGTTACGTTTGCTTAGGTTAGGTGTGTTTCGGTTTGGTTAGGATACCTTTGACCTTCGAGCTATGCATTGCCATTCTATGGACCTCGGCGCTCTGCTCTCCCATAATATGACCTGCTTGGCGGTGGGGAGGCCAGCAATCGTGGGCTAGGCACGTTAGGTGATGATTGCTTATGCTTGACTAGGCTATGTTAGGTCTGATTAGGTTAGGACACCTCATACTATTTTGCTACACACTGCTGTTCGTACGATTTCAGCGTTTTACGTTTCTCTGCTATACTCTGCTTAGCACTCGTGGGGACAGCAATAGCTTTCGTGTCACGTAAGTTTGGGTCACGTTACGTCTGCTTATGCTACGTTCGGTTAAGTTCGGACAGGGTAGCTTTGACTTTTGTGCTATGCACAGCTATTCGGTTGATTTCTGCGCTCTACATTGCTCTACTATACTCTGCTCGACCCCAGGGATAGGAGCAATAGTGCCCGTGGCACGTTTTGTTTAGTTATATTACCTTTCGCTAGATTAAGGTAGGTGTTGCTTGATTAGGGTAGCTTTGACTTCCGTGCAATGCACAACTGTTCGGTGGAATCCCGCGATCCCCTGTGCTCCACTCTAATTTGCTAGACGCCGGGGAGGCCAGCAATAGTGTTCGCGGCACGTTAGGTTGAGCTTTCCTTGGTTAGGTTAGGTTGTTTGTTTGGCTTAAGTTTGGATATACTTTGACTTTTCTGCTGCACACTGTCTCTCCATTTGTTTCTGTGCCCTAGTCTCCTCTACATGTACTGCTCGGCTCTGCACATTTCAGCAATTGTGGTGGCGGCTAGATAGGCTTAGTTAGGTTACGTTTGGCTAGGTTATGTTACGATGTGTTCGGTTAGGATAGCTTCGACTTTTGCGCTTCACACTGCTATTCTATGGACCTCTGCGCCCTTCGAGGCATTACCACACATTGCTTGGCTCTTTGGACGCCAGGTAAAATGCTCTCTGCACGTTAGATTGCGTTACGTGACGTTTGGCTATGTTGTATTTTGGCTAGGTTTGGATAAAGCAGCTTTGACCTTTGTGCTATACAATGCTGTTCTGCCGATTTCGTCGTTCTACAGTGCACTGCTATAATCTGGTTAGCTCTCGTGAGTCCAGAGATAGCTGTCGTGGCACGTAAGTTTGAGTTACGTTACGCCTGCTTATGTTACGTTCGGCTTGGTTGGGATAGGTTTGCCTCGACTTTTGTGCTACACACTGCTATTCGGTGGATTCCAGCTCTCCACTCTGCTCTAGTGTTCTCCGCTATGGCCTGGGTAGGCCAGTAGTTGTGACCTCACCAGGTTATGCTGGGTGAGGCTGCGTACGGTTAGGTAGGGTTTGGTTTGGTTAGGAGAGTGTAGCTTAGACTTTCGTGCTATGCACTACTATACGGCTGATTTCTGCGCCCTGTATTTCTCTACTTGCCTCTGCTTTTCTCTGGGGAAGCCAGCAATAGCGGTCGTGGCACGTTTGGTTAAGTTAGGTTACGTGCGGTTAGGTCATGTTCGGTTAGGAATGGTTAGGGTAGCTTCGACTTTCGTGCTATACACTGCTGTTCGGTGGATTTCTACGCTCTACTGCGCGCTAATATCGTCTTCTGAGCTCTGGAGAGGCCAGCAGTAGAGACTTCGGCACGTTAGGTTAGTTTGGGGTGCGTTTGAATACATTCCGTTTGGATAGGTTAGGATAGGGTAGCTTCTACTTCTGTGCTATACACTGCTATTCGGGAGGTTCGTATGCCCTACTTTGCTCTAGTATACTCTGCTCGTGTCTGGGGAGGCCAGAAATAGTGGTCTCGGCTCGATATGCTTAGAAGGCTACGTTTGGCTACATTACGTTAAATTGGGTTATGTATGGATGGCTTTGACTTACGAGGTATACACTGCTTTACGGTGGATTTCGGTGCTCTACTGTGTCTGTTATGTTCTGCTTGACTCTAGGAAGGCCTGCAATAGTGGTAGCGGCACGTTAGGTTCAGTTACTCTACGCTTGACTAGGTACGGTTAGGTCTGGTTAGGAGAGTATATCTTCCACTTTTGTGCTATACATTGCTATTTGGTGACCTTCGGCTCTCTACTTTGCCCTAGGATACTCCAATCGTCCCTGGGGATGCAAGCATTATTCGTCATGGCACGAAAGATTGTGTTAGGCTACGTTTGGTTAGGTTCCGGTTGGTTAGGTTAGGATACGGTACCTTCGTCTTTTATGCTATACAACGCTATTCGGAGGACTTCAGTGCTTTACGTTGCTCTTCTGTACTCTGCTCGGCACTCGGGAGGCCAGTAATAGTGGTTTGGGCCCGTTAAGTTGAGTTAGGCTACGTTAGGTGTGGTTATGTTAGCTTGTGTTTGGTACGGGTTGCTTTGACTTTCGTGGTATAGACTAGATTTCGGTGGATTTCTGCGCTCCGCAGTGCTCTAGTACATTCTTCTTCTCTATGGGGATGCCAACTCTATTGGCCTCGGCACGTTATTCTGGGTTATGTTGCTTCCTGTTATGTTACGTTTAGATATGTTGGGAGAGGGTAGCTTTGACTTTAGTTCTAAATACTGCAATGCGGTGTATTTCTCCGCTCTACATTGCTCTTCTAAACTCTCCTCGAATATCGGGAGGCCAGCAGTAGTGGTCGCCGCACGTTAGGTTGAGTTGGATTACGTTTGGTTAGGGCATGTTTCTTCGGGTTTGGGTATGGTAGCTTCAACTTTCGTGGTGTAAACTGATGTTCGGTTGATTTGTGCATTCTACTGTGCTCTAGTACGTTCTGCTTTCCTCTGCGGAGGCCAGCAATGGAGGTCTCTGCACGTTAGTACGAGAAAGATAAGGTTCGGCTGTGTTACGTTCGGTTAGGTTAGGAGAGGATAGTTTTGACTTTTGTGCTATACACGGCTATTCAGTGGATTCCTGCGCTCTACATTGCTCTACTATACTCTGCTAAACCCTGGTTAGGCCAGTAATAGTCGTCGCGACACGTAACGTTGAGTTTGGCTACGCTAGGTTAAGTTATTTTAGTTTGGGTTGGGTTTGGATATCTTTGTTTTTAATGCTATACACTGTTATTTTGTGGCTTCCTGCGCTCTACTGCGCTCTAGCATGTTTTGCTTGGTTCTGTGGCGGCTAGCAATAATGTTCTCGGCGCGTAAGGTTGAGGTAGATAACTTTTGTTTGGGTTTCATTTGGTAAGGTTACGATAGGATAACTTTGACTTTTACGATACACACCGATATCCGGCCAACTTCTGCGCTCTACTGTGCTGTAGCGTATTCTGCTTGACCCTGGGGTGGCCAGCAGTATTGGTCTTGACACGTTAGTCTGAGTTATGTTGCGTTCGGTTATGTTACGCTTGGTTGGGCTAGGATAGGATAGCTTCGACTCTTGGACTATACGCGGCAGTTCGGAGGATTTCTGCGCTCTGCGTTGCTTTACTCTACTGTGTTCGACTCTGGGGTTGCCAGTAATACAGGTCTCGGCACGTTAGGTGGAATTAGGCTAAGTTCAGTGTGGTTACGATAGTTTGGGTTAGGTGTGTGTTGCTGTGGCTTTCGTGGTGTAGACTGCTTTCCGGTGGACTCCAGCGCTTTGCTGTGCTCTAGTATGTCCTGCCTTGCTCTGAGCATGCCAGCAACAGTGGTCTCGGCACGTTGGTTTTGGATGGGTAACGTACGTCTCTGTTACGTTTGGCTAGCCTAGGATAGGGTAGCACTGACTTTTACGCTATACACCGCTATTTGGTGGACTTCGGCGTTCTACATTGCTCTAATACGCCCTGATTGTCTCTCGTGGCCAGCAAGTTTATTCTCGGCACGTTATGCGTAGCTATGTTACGCTCGGATTGTCCAGGTTGGGACTGGTTAGGTCAGGGTTACTTTGACTCCTGTTCCGCAAACTGCAATGCGGAGGATTGCTGCTATCTTCTATGCTGTAGAATGTTCTGCTTGTCTCTAGGCAGGGCGGCAATAGTCGTCTCGGCACGTAAGCTTGTGTTATATTACGTTTGACTTTGCCGCGTTTGGTTTGGTTAGGACAGGGTAGCTCTGACTTTTGTGCTATACGCCGACATTCGGTAGATTTCTACGCTCTACATTGCTCTCATATGCATTGCTTTGCCCTGGGGAGGCCAGCAATAGTGGTCGCGTCACGTTTGGTTGGATTATGTTACGTTTGGCTGTGTTAGTTTACGATGTGCTAGGTTAGAATATATTCGACTTTTGCGCTCCACCCAACTATTCTATGGACTTCTGCGCTCTTCAATGCGCTACCACAGATGGCTTGTCTCTGTGGACGTCAGGAATTGTGCGCCCGGCACCTTAGTTTGCGTTATGTTGCGTTTGGCTATGACGGTTAAAGCAGATTTGACCTTTGTGCTATACGCTGCTCTTCTGTCGATTCCAGCGCTCTACATTGCACTGCTATATTCTGGTTAGCTCTCGTGATGCCAGAGATAGCGGTCGTGGCACGTAAGTTTGAGTTACGTTAAGTCTGCTTATGTCACGTTTGGTTAGGTTGGGACTGTATTGCCTTTACTTTTGTGCTAGACACTGCCATTCGGTGGATTCCTACGCCCTACTCTGCTCTAATGATGTCCGCTAGGGCCTGTGTAGGCCAGAAATTGTGGTTTCGGCAGGTTAGGCTGGGTTCTGCTGCGTACCATTAGGTTAGGTTTGATTAGGTTAGGAGGGTAGCTTTGACTTTCGTGCTATACACTGCCATACGGTTGACTTCTGCGCTCTGCATTGCACAACTAGCCTCTGCTTGTCTCTGGGGAGGCTAGCAATATTGGTCATGGTACGTCTGGTTGAGTCAGGTTGCGTGCGGTTAGGTTATGTTTAGTAAGGAATGGTTAGGGTAGCTAAGACTTTCGTGCTATGCACTGAAAGTCGGCGTATTCCTGCCCTCCACTGTGCTCTGCCCTAATCCGCTGGACACTGGTGGCCAAGCAATATTGGTCGCCGGACGCTACGTTGAGTTTGACTACGATAGGTAAGGCTTTTTTTGTTCTACGCACTGCAATTCCATGGACTCCTGCGCCCTATTGTGCGCTGTTACACCCTGCTAGTCTCCGGGGTCGCCAGGAATAGCGGTCGCGGCAAGTTAGGTTGTGATATGTTACGTATGGATTGGTAAGGTTTGGCTAGGCCATAATGGGATTGCTTTTACTTTTGTGTGTGCACTACAGTGAGATGGATTTCTGCGCTCTACTGCGCCCTAGTACGTCCTGCATAGCACTGGGGGGCGCGACAGAAGCGGTTTCGGCACGTTAGGTTGGGTTAGGCTGTGTTTGCATACTTTCTGTTCGTTTGGGTTATGTCTGGGTAGCTTTGACTTTTACGACATGCACTGCGATTCTATGGATTTCTGGGCCCCACTCGCCGCAAGTTCGTTCTGTTTGGCTCTGGGGTGGCCAGCAATAGTGGCCGGGGCGCGTTAGTTTGAGTCAGGTTATGTTCTGTTATGTTACGGTTGATTAGGTTTGGAGAGGGTAGCTTTAACTTTAGCGCCATAGTCTGCTATTAGGTGGCTTTCTGCGCCCTGCGGTGCTCCAATATTTTCAGCTTGGCTATGGGAAGGACAGCAATAGTGGTCTCTGCCCGTTTCGTTGAGTCACGTTACGTTCAGTTAGGATGGGTTTGGGTAAGTTTGGCTGGAAAGCTCTAACTTTTGTGCCGTACACAGCTATCCTACGGATTTCTGCGTTCCACTCTCCATAGTGTGTATCGCTTTGCTTTGCGCATATCAGAAATAGTGGTCGTGGCACGTTAGGTAAAGTTACGTTAGGTTCGGGTATGTTAGGATTGGCCACGTTAGGTGAGGGTAGCTTTGACTTTCGCGCCATAGTCTGCTATTAGGTGGATTTCTGCGCCCCACAGGTCTTTAATATTTTCAGCCTACCTCTGGGAAGAGCAGCAATAGTGTTTTCTACACGTTACGTTGTGTCATGTTGCGATCGGTTAGTTTGGGTTTGGATAAGTTTGGTAAGGATTGCTTCAACTTTTGTGCAGCACACTGCTGTTTGGTTGATTTCTGCGTTCTTCTGTGCTCTAGTACGTCCTGCTTCGCTCAGGGGATGACAGCAGCAGTCGTCTCGGCACGATGGGTTTATTCAGGCCATGTTTGGTTATGTTCTATTGGTTTGGGTTATGTCTTGGACGCTTTGTACTTTCTGATATACACAGCGTTTACATGGGTTCCCGCGTTCTACTCTCCACTGGCGTGTTCTGCATGGCCATGCGGAGGCCAGCAAGTGTGGTCCCGTTACGTTTGGTTAAATTACGTTAGGCTAGGTTAGGATACTATATCTTTTACTTTTGCGCCATACACAGCTGTTCGGTGGATTCCTATGTTCTGCATTTCTCTACTATATCCAGCGAGACCCTGGGGAGGCCAGTAATGATGCTCGCGGCACGTTAGGTTGAGTTAGGTTACGTTACGTTGTGTTACGAATGGTTAGGTTAGGAGAGGATAGCATCGACTTTTGTGCTATACGCTGCTATTCTGTGGATCTCTGCGTTATACGTTGCTCTAATATACTCTACTTGGCCCTGTGTGGTCAGCAATGGCTGTGTAGACCGTTTGGTGGGGTTATGTTAAGTTCGGTTATGCTATGTTATGTTAGGTTAGGCTGGGACAGTCTTGGCCCTTGTGCAGTACTCTGCTGTTCGCTGGATTTCTGTGCTCTTCTGTGCTCTGGTACATTCTGCTTGTTCTACGGAGGCCAGCGATCGTGGTCCCGGCACGCCTGGATTTGTTAGTATACGTATGTTTATGTTAGACCAGGATAACTGTGACATTTGCTCTCTACACTGATTTTCGGTGCATTTCTGCTCTCTACTGTGTTCTAGTATGGTCTGCTTGGCACTGAGGGGCCAGAAATAGTTGTCTCGTCTCGTTCGGTTTAGATAGTCTACGTTTGGCAGTGTTAGATTAGGTCAGGTTATGTTAGGGCATATTTGATCATTCTGCTCCACACAGCTATTTGGTGGCTCTCTGCGCCCTACTGTGCTCTAGTATACACTGCTTGCCTCTGAGGATTCCAGTAACAGCGGTCTCGGCACTTTCGGTTAAGTTAGGCTACGTTTCGTTATACTACGTTTGGATAGGTTAGCACACGGTAGCTTCGACTCTTGAGCTGTACACTGCTAGTCGGTGGATTCCTTCGCTCTACATTGCTCTACTGCACTTTGCTCTACTCTGGGGTAGCCAGCAAAGGCGGTCGTTGCACGACAGGTTGAGCTATGTTACGTTTGGCTATGGTATGCTTGTTTGGGTTAGTTTTGGATAGCACTGACTTTCTCGGCATAGACTATTGTTCGGTGAATTCCTGCGCACTACTGCGCTCTATTATGTTGTGCATGGTTCTGGGAGGACCGTCAGCAGTGTCACCGGCATGTTACGTTAAGTTATGCTACGCTTGGTTGGGTTTGGTTGGGGCAGGTTATGTTAGGATGTCTTTGACATCCGTATTGTATGTTCCGATTGTCTCTGTGGAAGTCAGCAATAGCGTCCTAGGCACGCTAGGTTGGGTTATGTTACGTTTGCTTATGCTATGGTTGTTCATGTTAGGCCAGGATATCTTCGACTTTTGTGCTGTGCGCAGCTGTTCGATGGATTTCTGCACTCTGCTGACCACTAATATGCACTGCTTGGCTCTGCGGTGGCCAGCAATTGTGGCCTGGGCTCGTTAGGTTAATTTAGGCAAAGTTTGTTTCGGTTATGTTGGGTTGGGTTAGCCATGGATAGCTTTGACTTTCGTGGTATACACTGCTATCCGATGGATTTCTGCGCTCTACCGTTCCCTGCTCGACTCTGGGAAGGCCAGCAATATCAGTCGCGGTTCCTTAGATTGTGTTAGGTTACGTATGGGCATGTTACGATTAGGTAGGTATGTAGAGGGTAGCTTTGACTCTTGAGCTATACACTGTTATGCGGTGGATTTCTGCGCCCTACGGTCCTCTAATCTTTTCAGCTTTGTTCCAGGAATGCTAGCAGTAGTTGTCTCGGCACGTTACGCTGAGATATGCTACGTTTGGTTAGGTTAGGTTGGGTAAGGTTAGGTTAGGATATCTGTCTTTTGTGCTTTACGCAGTATAATGCGGCGGGATTGTGCGCTCACCTGTGCTCTAGTATATTCCGCTTGGCTTTTTGCATGCCTGCAATAAATTATCATCGTGTTATGTTGTGTTACACTATATACGGGTAGGTTAGGTTAGGAGAGGTTAGGTTAGGTATCTTCCACTTTTATTCTATGCACTGCATTGCGGAGGATTTCTGCGCTCTACTGAGATATAGTGTACTCTGCTTGGCTCTGGGGATGCCAGAATTAGTTTCCGTAAGTCGTTATGTTGAGTTATGCCACGTTTGTTTGTGTTACGATTCGCCATGTTACGATAGGATAGCTTTGACTTTCGTGCTATACTCTGTTATTCGGTGGACTCCTGCCCTCTACAGTGCTCTACGCTGAGCTGCTTGGCCTCGTGGCGGCCAGTAGTTGCGGTCGCGGCAAGATAGCTTGAGTTGCAATACGTCCGGGTACGTTAGGTAACGTAGTGTTAGGTTAGGACAGCTCCTACTTTTGTGATACACACTGTTATTCTATGGTCATCGGCGCACATCTGTGCGCTATCACACTCTACTTGTCTCCGTAGACGCCAGGTATAATGCGCTCAGGAAGTTGGGTTGAGTTGTATTCCGCTTTATTCGGTTAGGCTTATCTACGTTTGGCAAGGATAGCTTTGACTTTTGCGCTATACACTGCTTTTCGGACGATCTCAGCGTTTTATATAGCTCTGCTAAAATCTGCTTAGCTCTGGTGTGTCCAGCAGCAGTGGTGGTGGCACGTCAGTTTGAGTTACGTTACGTCTGCTTATGCTACGTTTGGTTAGGTAAGGATAGTATAGCCCTGACTTTTGTGCCATACACAGATTTCCGGTGGATTTCTGCAGCCTGCTTCTCTCTAATATGCTCTGCTTGGCACCGGGGATGCCAGTATCAGTGTTCCCGGCACGTTAGGATATGTTATGTTATGTTTGGTTATGTAAGATTTGGTTAGGTCTTGTTAGGATATCCCTGACTTTTGTGCTATTCACTGCTATTTGGAGGCTTCCTGCAATCTACGGTGATCCAAGATGCTCTGCTTTGCGCTAGGGATGCCAGCGGTAGTGTTCTCGGCTGGTTATGTTTAGTTATTCTACTTTCGGTTAAGTTTTGTTAGGATGGCTTTGACATATGTGCTATACACCGCTATACGGTGAACTTCTGCAATCTGGTGTGCTCTAGCATATTCTGGT
>NW_016912532.1:63133-84908 GCF_001483705.2 Eufriesea mexicana
GCAGGGCCATTAATTGCGGCCTCGCGCGGTTATGTTGAATTAGGCTCCGTTTGGCTACGTTACGCTTGTTTGGGTTAGGCTTGGATAGATATGACTTTCGTGGTACACATTGATTTTCGGTGGATTTCTACGCTCTACTGTGCTCTACTATGTTCTGCTTGACCGTGGGGAGACCAGCAATAGTGGTTGCGGCACGAAGTGTTGAGTTAGCGTATGTTTGAGTACGCAGAGGTCCACAGAATAACATCGTATGGCACAAAAGTCAAAGCCACTCTTACCAAACCTAGCCAAGCCAAACGTAACCTAGCTAAACCAAACGAGCCACGGCCATCATTTTTAGACTCCCCAGAAACTAGCAGATGCATGTACAGCAATGCAGAGCCCATAAATCGACCGAACAGCCGTGTACAGCACTAATGTCGATGCTATCCTAACCAAACCTAACATAACCTAGCGTGCCGAGAACGCTATTGCTGGCCTCCACAGTGCCAATCAGAACATATTAGCTCACAGCTGAGCGCAGCAGTTCACTGTCTAGCAGTGTATAGCACAAACGTCAAAGCTATCCTATACTAACCGAACAAAACGTAACGTGACCAAAGGGTAACTATTTCAACCTATTTTGCCGAGACCACTATTGCTGGCATCCCCAGAGCCAACCAGAACATACTAGAGCACAGTAGAGCGCAGAAGTCCACCGAACAACAGTTTATTCCAAGAAAGTCAAAGCAATCCATTCCTAACGCATACTAGCATAACCAAACCAAACGTAGCATAACCAAACCAAACGTCGTGGCAAGACCACTATTGCTAGCCTCACCAGATCCGTGCAGGGTAGATTAGAGCACAATAGAGCGCGGAGATCCGCCAAATGTCATTGCACAGGACAAAAGTCAAAGATATCCTTAGCTAACCTAAACGAACGTGTAATAACTGAACCTAGAGTACCGCGACCACAATCGCTGGCTTCCATAGAGAAAAACTGAATATGATAGAGCGCAGTAGAGCATAGAAGTCCATATGACATTTAGTGTAGAGCACATTTGTCAAGGCTAACTTAACATGACCCAACCTAAGCTAACCCAGCCAAACCTAATATATCTCAACTTAACGTGTCGCGACCAATATAGATGGCCTCCACAGAGCGAAGCAGAGCATGATAGAGGACAATCGAGAGCAGAAGTCCACCGAATGAGAGTGTATACCACGTAAGTCGAATCTACCCAAACCTACCCAGAATGACGTAGTGTAGCCGAACGTAATCTCACTCAAACTAATGGGTCGAGACCACTACTACTGGCCTTCTCAGAGGCGAGCAGAGTATAGTAGAGCAACGCAGAGCTTAGGAATCCACCGAACAGCAGTGTACGGCACGAAAGTCTAAGCCTCCCTTACCAAACGTAATCTAAGCTAATCTAACCAAACGTAATATAACACAACCTATCGTGCCACGAATGCCATTGCTGGCCTCCCCAGAGCCGAGCAGCGTATAGTAGAGAAACGAAGAGAGCAGAAATGCTCCGAATAGCAGTGTATAGCACAAAAGTCAAAGTTATCCTATCCTTACTCAACCAAACGTAATCTAACCAAACGTAACATAACTCAACCTCACTTGAGAAAACACCATTGTCAGCCTCCCCGGCAGCAAGCAGAGCATATTAGAGGGGAGTAGAGGGCAGATGTCCATATAATGGCAGTACGTGGCACGGGTTTCAAGGTTATCATTTCTTAACACGAACATACCCATCCAAAAGGAACGTAACCTAACACACACTAACGCTCCGCGGCCAAAATTGCTGGCATTCCAAGATCAAAGCAGGGAATATTAAATGACAGTAGAGCGCAGGAATCCACCGAATAGCAGTGTAGAGCATAAAAGTCGAATACATCCTATCATAACACAACGTAACCTAACTTAATTTAACTGAACGTAACGTGAGGCGAACACCACTGCTGGCCTCCTGAGAGTCGAGCAGGGTATAGTAGAGACATGTAGAACGCGGAAACCCACTGAATGGTAGTGTATATCACAAAAGTCAGAGCTACCCCATCCTAACCTAGCCAAACTTAACGAAACCAAACGCAACGTATGTCAGACCTACATGCCGAGACCAATACTGCTGGCATACCTATAGCCAAGCAGAACAAACTATAGCACAGCAGAGCTAAGATATCCGCCGAATAGCAGTGTATAGTACAAAAGTCAAAGCCATCCTAACCAAACATAGCCAAACCTAACCAAACAGAACGTAACCTAGCCACAACAAACGTGCCGGAACCACAGTTACTGGCCTCCCCAGAACAAAGCAGAACGTATTAGAGTTCATCAGAGCGCAGAAATCCACTGTAGGACAGTGCACAGACAAAACTCGAAGCTACTCTATCCCAACAATGCCAGACGTGACATAACCAAAGGAAACATACCCCTGCATAACGTGTCGACACCACTACTGCTGGCCACCCCATAGCCAGGCAGAGAATATTAGGTCGCACTAGAGCGCAGAAATCCAATGAATAGCTGCGTACAGCACTAAAGTCAATGCCATGGTGACAAAACCAGACCGAAAACAGAACATAACCAAAGGTACAATAACTAAGCATAACGTGCCGCGACCACTATTGCTGGCTTCTCCAGAGACAAGCAGAATATGAAAGAGCGCAGTGAAGCACAGTAGTCCATAGGATTGCATTATGTAGCACAAAAGTCAGAGCCATCCCATCCTAACCCAACGTAACCGTACCTAACCAAATGTAGCATAACTCAAACTAACGTGCCGGGAACACTACTACTGGCCTCCACAGTGTCGAGCAGAGCATAGCAAAGCAATATAAAGCGCAGAAATACGCCGAATAGCAGTGTACAGCACAAATGTCGCATCAACCATATCTTATCCTGTCCAAACTTGGTACAATCAAACGCAACGTAACTTAATCTATCGACTCGGGGCCACTATTGCTGGATTCCACAGAGCCAAGTAGAATGCACTAGAGCACAGCAGAGCGCAGAAATCGACCGAATAGCATTGCGTAGCACAAAAGCCAAAGCCATACTAACCAAACCAAACGTTGCCTAGCTAAACCGTGACTGCCACGACCGCTACTACCGACGACCACTACTGCTGGACTCTCGAGGGCCAAACAGGGTATAGTAGAGAAACGCAGTGCACAGGAACCACCGAATAACCGTATATATCACAAGAGTCAAAGCTACCATATCCTAACCTAACCAAACGTTACGCAAACAAGCTCAAATTAACTCAGACCAACGTGCCGAGACAAATACTGCTGGCATCTCCAGGGCCATGCAGAAATTATACGAGGAGAGTAGGGCGTAGAAGTCCATAGAATCGCAGTGTATGGCAGGAAAATCAACGGTATCCGTACCATACCTGTGCAAACATAAACTAACCATACGTAACCTAGCACAACCTAGCATGCCGCGACCATTATTTCTGGCCTCCCCAGAGAAAGCAGAGCATACTGGCTCAGAGTGGAGCGGGGAAAACCACCGAAAGCAGTATGTAGCACAAAAGTCGAAGGCGCCTTATCCTAACCAAACCAATCGTAACACGACCAAGCGCAACAGAATTCAACGTAACGTGCCCCCACTACTATTGCTGGCCTTCCCTGGGTCGAGCAGACTGTAGTAGAGCAACGAAGAGCGGAGACATCCGCCGAATAGCAGTACATAGCACAAAAGTCGCTGTAATGATATCCTTATCCAACCAAACGTATCATAGCCAAACGAACATAGCTAAACCCAACGTGCCTACACCACTATTGCTGACTTACTCAGAGCAAGGCAGCTCATATTAGAGCACAGTAGAGCGCAGGTATCCAACGAATAGCCATGTGTAGCACAAAAGATGATGCCCCCCTTTCCTAACCTAACTAAGCGTAACAAGACCAAACGTAACATAACTCAAAGTAACATCTCGCGGCCACTATTGCTGGCCGTCACAGATTCGAGCTGAGTATAGTAGTGCAAAGTAGAGCGCAGAGTTCCACCGAATAACAGTGTACAACACGAAAGACAAAGCTATCCAAACATAACCCAGACTAACAGAGCCAAACCAAACGTAGCCTAGCACAAGCTCTCGCGCCGACACCACCATTACTGGACTCCACAGGCAAGGAGAGTATTGTAGAAAAATGCAGGGAGCAGAAATCCACCGTATAGGAGTGCATAGAGCAAAACTCAAAGCTACCCTCTCCTAACCTAACGAAATTTAACACAAACAAAGATAACATGACTCAACACAGCCTGCCGAGACCACCATTGCTTGTCTCCACAGCGCCATGCATATCATGCTACCATACAATAGAGCGAAGAGATCCACCAAATTGCGGTGTACAGCACAAAAGATAAAGCTATCCTGCCCAAACATTTCCTAGCCCAAGCTAACAGAACGTAACCTGACCCAACATAATATGCCGAGACCACCGTTGCTTGCCCTCCCAGAGTCAAGCAGAAAATATTAAAGCACTGTAAGGAGCAGAGATCCTCCTAATAGCAGACTATAACAGTAGAGTCTAAACTATCCGCTCCTAGCCTAACCAAGCGTTACATAACGAAGCGTAACTTAGCTCAAAGCAACGTGCCGAAACCGCTATTGTTGCCCTCCCCGGAGCCAAGCTGGTCATACTATGACACAGTAGAGCCCAGCAATCCGACGAATAGCAGTCTATAACACAAAAGACAACGCCATTCTGACCAAATGTAACATAACCTGACCTGACAAAGCTTAACCCAGCACAACGTAACGTGCCTGTGCCACTATTGCTGACCTACCCAGAGCAAACCAGAAAATATTAGAGCACAGTAGAGCGCAGAAATGCACCGGATAGCAGTGTATAGCGCTCGGGTTGAAGATATCCTATCCCAATCAAACAAAGCAAAACATAGCCGCACGTAACCAGACACAACATAACGTGCCGAGACCAATATCCTGGCCTCCCGAGAGCCAAGATGAAAGTATTAATGCACTGTAGGGGGCAGGAATCTACCCAGTAGCAGACTATAGCACCAAAGTCAAAACCAACCCCTCCTATCCTAACTAACCGTAACACGACCAAACCTATCCTAACACAAACTAACGCGCTGGTACCACCATGGCAGGTATCCCCAGTGTGAAGCAGAACATGTTAGTGGAGATTAGAACGCAGGAATCCATGGAGTCGCGCTGTATATCTTGAAAGTCAAAGCTGCCATAGCCTAACCCAATTCAACTGTGCATAACCAAACATAGCCTGACTTAACATAACGTGCCGAAGCAGCTATTGTTGCCCTCCTCAGAGACAAGCAGGTTATATTTATGCACCGCAGAGTGCAGAAAACCAACGAATAGCTGTATACAGCACAAAAGTGGAAGCTATCTTAACCAAACTTCTCGTGACGTAGCCTAACCGAACGTGACATGACATATCCCAACGTGATGAGACCACTAATGCTGGCTTTGCCAGATCGAAGCTGAAAATATTAGGGTATTGTAGGCCACCGAAATCCACCTAATAGCAGACAGTAGCACTAAAGTCAAAGCCATCGTCTCCTAAGCTAACTAACTGTAACGTAACCAAAGATAGCCCAACACAACGTAACATGCCGTCGCCACTATTTCTGGCCTCCACAGAGTCAAGCGGAACACGCTAGTGGAGAGCAGAACGCAGAGATTCGTATAATCGCAGTGTACATCAGAAAAGTCAAAGCTACCCGAGCCTAACTGATATCCAAAGAGTTTAACCGAACGTAGCCTGACTCAGCCGAACGTGCCCAGACCGAAATTGCTGCTCTCCATAGTGCGAAGCAGGACATACCAAAGCACAGTAGAGCGAAGGAATCCACCGATTAGTAGTACACAGAGCAAAAGGTAAAGCCACCCTTGCCGAATGTAGTCTAGCCCAACCTAACTGAACGTAGCCTGCCCCACCATAACGTACCGAGGCCACCCTTGCTGGCCTTGCCAGAGCCAAGCTAGAAATATTAGGGCACTGTAATTTGCAGGAATCCACCTAATGGCAGGCTGTAGCACTAAAGACCTAGCTATCCTCTCCTAACATATAGGGTCCTAACGTATCCAAATGTGTCCTAGCATACACTGACGTGCCACGACCACTATTACTGGCCTCCACAGAGCCATGCAGGACAGACTAGAGCACAGTAGAGCGCAGAAATCCTCCGAGAAGCAGTGTACAGCACAAAAGTTAAAGCTATCCTAACGAAACTTGTCCCGACACAAACTGACCGAACGTAACCTGACAAATCATAATGTGCTCAGAACACTGTTGCTGGACTTGCAAGGGCCAAGCTGAAAATACTTCAGCAATGTAGGGTGCAGAAATCAACCTGACCGCAGAATACAGCACTAAAGAAAAAGCTATCCCCTCCAAACCTAAAGATTCGTGACATAACCAAACGTATCCTAGCTCACAACATGGTGCCGCGACCACACTTACTGGCCTCCCCAGAGACAAGCAGGTCATACTAGAGCGCAGTAGATCGCAGAAATACAGTGAATAGCAGTGTACAGCGCAATGTATAAAGCTTTCGTGACTGAACATAGCATGACCCAAACTACCCGATCGTAACCTGATACACCAAAACGTGCCGAGACCGCTATTCCTGGCCTTGCCGGAGCCAAGCTGAAAATATTAAAGTGCTGTAGGGAGCAGGAATCCTGGTAATAGCAGAATACAGCTCTAAAGACAACGTTATCCCCTTCTAACCTTACCAATCGTAACATTACCGAACATGCCCTAGCTCAATCTAACGTTCTGCGCCCACTGCTGCTGTCCTCCCAGTGCCAAGAAGAATACATTAGGGGGGAGTAGGACGCAGAAGTTCATAAAATCACAGTGTATATCGGAAAAGTCAGAGCTACCCGAACCTAATCCAAACAAACAGGAAATAATCGAACATTGCCTAATTCAACCTAAAGTGCCGTGACCGCTATTGCTGCCATTCGCAGAGTCGATCAGGGCATACTGGAGCACACTGGAGCGCAGTAATGCACCGAATAGCAGCGTGCAGCGCAAAAGTTGGGCTATCCTCTCCAAGCATTGCCTGACCCTTCTTAACCGAAAGTAACATGCCTGAACATAGCGTGCCGAGACCGCTATTGCTGGACTTCCCAGACGCAAGTTGAAAGAATTAAAGCGCTGCAGGGTGCAGGAATCCACCTAATATCAGACTACAGCACTAAAGTGAAAGCCACCCTCTCCTATCCTAACAAACCGTAGCATAAGAAAACGCAACCCAACTCAACCTAACGAGCTGCGACCGGTATTGCCGGCCGCCCCGGAACCAAGCAGTACACTATAGTGGTGAGTAGGGCGCAGAAAGCCATAGAATTGCTGTGCATATCGGAAAAGTCAAAGTTACCCAAACATAACCCACACCGACAGAGAATCGCCAAACATAGCCCATCTCAATCTAACGTGCCGAGCACGACGTTGCTGCCACTCCCAGAGTCAAGCAATACATACTAGGGCACGGTAGGGCGCAAAAATCACCGAATGTCCGTGTACGTAACAAAGGTTGGAGGTATCCTGGAAATTCGTTGCCCGACCCAACCTAAACGAACGTAGCCTGATACATTGTTACGTGCTGAGACCACTATTGCTGGCATTCACACAGCCAACCTGATAGCATTAGGTAAGTACATGGCGCAAACACCTACCTAATAGCAGATAGTAGCGCTGAAGTCGAAGCTCTCCTCTCGTAATCTAACCAATGGTAACATAACATAACGTAACATATCTAAACCTAACTTGCCGCGACCTGTATTGCTGGCCACCCCAGCGCCAAGCAGATCACATTAGTGGAGACTGGAACGCAGAAACCTATGGAATTGCAGTGTATATCAGGAGGGCCTAAGCTACCCAAACATAACCCAAACAAACTGAACACAACCAAACATAGCCTAACTGAACCTATCGTGCCGGGGCCGCTATTGTTGCCCTCCCCGGAGCCAAGCAGGACATACTAGAGCACAGGAAATCCCAGAAATCCACCGAATAGTAACGTACAGCCCAAAAGTTGAAGCAATACTGACCAAACATTGCCTAGCACAACAAAACCGATAGTAACCTGACTAAACGTAATGCGCCGAGATTACTATTGCTGGCCTTTGCATAGCCGAGCAGAAGATATTAAAGCACTGTAGGTGGCAGAAATCCACCTAATACCGGACTATGTCACTAAAGACTAAGCTGTCCTCTCCTAGCCTAACCAACTGCTACATATCCAAACGCAACATAACTCAAACTAACGTGCCGAGACTCCTATTGCTGCTTCCCCCAAGGACTAGCTGGACATACCAGAGCTCAGTAGAGCGGAGGTATCCTCCGAATATCAGTGTAGAGCACAAAAGTTGAAGCTATACTGACCAAACCTAGCCTAAGCCAACATAACCGTACGTAGCCTGCCTCAACATAACGTGCCGAGACCGCTATTGTTGGCCTTTCCGGACTCAAGCTGAAAGTATAAAATCGCTGTAGGGAGCAGGAATCCAGGTAACAACAGAGTACAGCACTATAGACAAATTTATCCCCTCCTAACCTAACCAATCGTAACATAACCAAGTGTAACCCAATTCAAACTAACGTGCCGCGACCACTATTGCTGGCCTCCGCAGACTCAAGCGGAAAACGTTAGTGGAGAGTCGAAAGCAGAAAGCCATGTAGTCGCTGTGTATATCAGAAAAGACAAAGCTACATAAGCCTTACCCAAACCAACCGAACATAACCAAACATAGACTGTCTCAAACTAACGTGCCGACACCGCTATTGTTGCCCTAACCAGGGTCAAGCAGGGCATACTGGAGCACAGTAGAGCGCAGAAATACACCGAACAGCAGCGTATAGCACAAAATTTGAAGCTATCCTGACCAAACTTAGCCTAAACCAACCTAACCTATCGTAACCTGACTCAACGTAACGTCCCTAGGCCACTATTGCTGGCCTTCCCTGAGTCAAGCTGTAAATATTAGAGCACTGTAGGGCGCAGGAATCCACGTTAAAGCATAATACAGCACTAAAGAGAAAGCTATCCCCTCCTAACCAAACCAATCGTAGCAAAACCAAACGTAACCCAGCTGAACCTAACGTGCTGCGACCACTGCAGCTGGCCTTCCCAGAGCCAAGCAGAACATATCAGAGCACAGTATCTCGCAGAAATCCACCGGCTAGCAGTGTACAGCGCACGAGTCAAAGATATTCTATCCAAACCTGACGAAATATAACATAACCAAACGTAACATAGCTCTACATGACATGCCGACACAACTATTGTTGGGCTTCCCAGTGCCAAGCTGGACATATTAGAGCACAGTAGAGCGCAGGATTTCACTGAACAGCAAAGTATAGCACAAAAGTCAAAGCCATCCTCACCAAGTCTAAACAAACCTAACTTATTAGAGCGTAACAAGAATAAACGTATCGTGCCACGACCGAAGTTGCTCGCCTCCCCAGAGTCGAGTAGGGTATAGGAGAGCAACGAACAGCAGTGAAATCTGCCGGATGGAAGTGTATAGCGCAAACGTCAAAGATGTCCTATCTTATCTTAAACATACGTAACATAGTAAAACGTAACCTAACAGAAAATATTGCGCAATTAGATCAAAGTAGAGTACAGAAACCAACCAAATTGCGGTGTACACCATAAGAGTCGTAGCTATCCTGGCCTAACATAACCGAACATAGTAAGACCGACCGTTACCTAACTCAACCCAACGTGCCGATAACTCTGTTGTTGACATCCCCAGATCAAAGCAGGACACGCTATAGCACAGTAAAGCCCAAAAATGACCCGAATAGCACTGTAGAGCACAAAAGTCAATGGTATCATGTACTAACCTAACCAAACGTAATATAACAGAACGTAATATAACTCAGAGTAACGTGCCGCGACAAATATTGCTGGGGTCCCCAGATTCGGGCATAGTATAGTAGAACACAGAAGAGCGTTGTATTCCACCTAATATCAGTTGACAACAAGAAAGTCGAAGCAATCCTAGTCTACTGCAACGTACACTAACCAAACCGAACGCATTCTGACAATACTTTACGTGCCGCGAAAATAATTGCCGGCCTCCCGAGAGTCGAGCTGTCGCTAGTAGGGCAATATAGATGGCAGACATCGTGAGAGGAGCAGTGTATAGCACAAAAGCCAAAATTGTCCTGCCTAAACCTGGCCAAACGTAGCGTAACCAAACCTAACTTAAAAAAACATAACGTGCTGAGACTACCATTGCTGCTCACCCAGAGCCAAGTAGAACATATTAGAGCGGAGTAGGGCGTAGATATCTACCGAATGGCAGTGTATAGCACAATAGTCAATGCTAACGCCTCCTAACCTAGCCGGACGTAGTGTGTCCAAACGCAGCCTGACACTTATTGACGTGCCGCGAAAACGATTGCTCCCCTCGCCAGGGCCAGGCAGAAGATATTAATGGAAAGTAGAGCTCAGAAATCCATCGAATCGTAGTGTATGTCAGAAAAACCTGAGCTACCCAAGCCTACCCCAAACTAACTGAGTCTAACCAAACATATCGTAGCTCAACATGACCTGCCGCGGCCACTATTACTGGACTCCCAATGACCAAGCAGGGTACGGTACAACATTGTAGAGCGCAGATATCCACCGAATATCAGCGCACACCGCGAAAGGCAAATCGAATCCAAAACCAACCAAAGCTAACTTAACGAAGCCATACGTAGCCTAACACAATCTAACTTGCCGAGAAAATAATTACGCCCCCCCCCCCCGGAACCTGAGTCGACCAGGGAATGATAGAGCCAAGTAAAGCAAAGGAAGCCACCAAGTTGCAATATATAGCACAAAAGTCAAAGATATCCTAACCAAACCAGAGCTAACCTAACTCAGCAGAACGTAGAATAACTAATCCTAACGTGCAGATACATCTATTTCTGGCCTCCACAGAGCCATGCAGATCATGTTACAGCACAGTAGAGTGCAGAGATCCACCGAACAGCATTGTTTAGCACAAAGGTCGAAGCCATCTTAACCAAACGTAACCTAACCTGACCTAATCAGATGTAACCTAACTCATCCTATGGTGCCACTGCCTCTATTGCTGGTCTCCTCAGAGTCCAGTAGAGAATACTGAAGCAACGAAGAGCGCAGGAATCCACCGAATAGCAGTGTATTGCGCAACAGTGAGAGTTATCCTATCATAACCTGACCAAGCGTAATATAACCAAACGCGCATAACCCAAACTAACGTGCCTACAACCCTATATCTTACCTCTCGAGGGCAAAGCAGGGCATGCTAGAGCACTGCAGAGCGCAGGTTTCCGCCGAATACCAGTTTATAGCACAAAAGTTAAAGCTACCTTTTCCAAACCTAACAAATGATGACGTAGCCGAACGTAATATAACACAAAATAAATTCCCGCGACCACTATTGCTGGCCTACCCAGATTCGAGCTGTGTATAGTAGTGCGCAGAAGGTCGCAGAATTCCACCGAATGTCAGTGTATGACACGAAGGTCAAAGCTAACCAAACCTGAACCAAACAACATAATCTAACCAAACGTAGCCTAACTGAACCTATAGTGCCGATACGACTATTGTCGGCGTTGCCAGAACCAAGCAGAGCACAGTAGGGCGAACATATCCACCGAATGGCAATGTATAACGCAGAAATCGAATATGTCGTCCCCTAACCTCACCAAGCGTGACATATGCAGACGTAACGTAACACAATCTGTGGGCCACGACCACTTTCGCTGGCCTCACGAGAGCCAAGGAGCGTATAGAAGAGCAATGTAGGACGCTGAAGTCGACAGAATAGCAGCGTGTAGCACAAAAGTCAAAGCTATCCCAATGAAAAGTAGCCAAACCTCACCTAATCACACGTTACATAAACCAACCTAACCTGCCGACAGCATAATTACTGGCGCCCACAGATACAAGCAGTTTGTGAAAGCGAACTGAAGAGCGCAGAAGCCGATAGAATAGCAATGTGAAGGACAAAAGTGGAAGCTATCCTAATCTAGTGCATCATAACCGAACCTAACCATACGTAATATAACACAACCTAACGTGCCGCGACACTCATTGTAGGACGCCCGAGAGCCGAGCAGTGTTTGGTAGTGCAACATAGGGCACAGAAATCCATCGAATTGCAGCGTACATCACAAAAGTCTAAGATATGCTATCCTAGCCTAGCCTAACGTGACGTAACCGAACGCAACCTAACTTATCCTAACATGCCTCGCTCACTATTTCTGCACTCCCCGGAGCTGAGCCGAGCATGTTGGGGCGCAGTGGAGCAGAGAAATCCACCGAAAAGCGGTATGCGGCAAAAAAGTCAAAGGCACCCTATCCAAACCTAACCAATCGTAACACCACCAAGCGTAACCCAGCTCAGCCTACTGTGCCGCCCCCACACAATGCTGGCCTCCCCAGAGCCCAGCAGAGTATAGAAGTGCAACGAAGGGCGCATAAATCCACCGTATAGCAGTGTACTGCAAAAGAGCCTAAGCTACCCTATCCTAACCAAGCCAAACGTAACATAACTCAGACAGACGTGCCGTGACCAATACTGCTGGCCTGCCAATATCCAGGCAGAATACACTGGAGCACAGTACAGCGCAGGAACCCACCGAACAGCTGTGTATAGCACAAAAGTCAAAGCTATCCTTACCAAACGTTCCCTAACCTAAATTAACCGAACGAAGCATAGCCCACCCAAACATGCCACAACCGGTATTGCTGGCTTTCCCAGAGAGATACAGTTCATATTAGGGCACGGTAGAGCGCAGAAATCCAACGAATAGCTGTATGCAGCACAAAAGTTAAAGCTACACCTTCCTAACTTAGCCAATCGCAACATAACCGAAATTAACATAACCAAATGTAACGTGACTAAACCATGACTGCTCTCCTCCCCAAAGCCTAGCAGAGGATATTAGAGCGCAGCAGATCGCAAAAAACGCTGCACAATGGTGCATAGACAATAGGCATAGCTATCCCATTCCAACCTAGCCAAACCTTACCTAGCCAAACGTAACACAACTCAATCTAACGTGCTGCGACCGATACTCCTGGCGTCCCCCGCGACAAGCAGAGCGTGACAATATATAATAGGGCGCAGGAGTCCATTGAATTGCAGTGCGTATCACAAAAGTCGTAGCAATCCCGGCATAACACAACATAGCTTAACACAAGCAAACGTAACCAAGTTTGACGTAACGCCCCGCCACCGCAATTGCTGGCCTCCACAGAGCTAAGCAGAACATATTAGAGGTGAGTGGGGCGCAGAGATCCATCGAATCACTGTGTTGAGCAGAGAATTCAAAGATATGCAAACCTAACCCAAACTAACATAACACAAACTTTCGTAGCCGAACACAACGTAACGTGCCACGGCCACTATTGCTCGCGTCGCGTCAGTCGCGCTCAGTGTAGCAGAGCAATGCAGATTGTAGAAATCGACCGAATAGCAGTGTATAGCACAAAAGTCGAAGCTATCCTAACCAAACATATCCTAACCTGGCCAAGCCAAACGTAACATTCCTCAACCAAGCGTACTACGAATATTATTGCAGGCCTCCACAGAGGCAAGCAGGACATATTAGAACACAGTAGATCTTAGAAATCCAACGAATAGCAGTGCATGGCACATAAGTTAAAGCTATCCTTTCATAACTTAGCCATTCATAACAATAATGAACGTAACCTAACTAAAATTATCATGCCGAAACCACTATTCCTGTCCTCCCCAAAACCAAGGAGAGTATATTAGGGCGCAGTAGAGCGCAGAAATTCACCTCACTGTAGTGCAAAGACAAAGGTCAAGGCTACCCCATCCTGACCTAGGCAAACCTTACCGAACCATACGTAACATAGAACAACCAAACATGCCGCGACCGCTATTCCTGGCGTCCCCGGGGACTATTGGATTGTGACAGCACACAATAGGGCGCAGAAGTCCACACAATTGCAGTGCGAAGCACAAAAGTCATAACTATCCCAGCCTAACCCAGTATCACCTATCACAAGCGAACGTAATCTATCTTAACCAGCGTGCCGAGACCACTATTGCCGGCATCGCCAGTGCCAAGCAGAGCTTATTATTTCGCGGTAGAACGGAGAAGTCAACCGAAGAGCAGTGTATAGCACAAATGTCAAAGCTATCCTCTCCTAGCTTGACGAAACTCAACCTAACTGTGCGCAGCCTAACTCAGCCTAACGTGCCGAGACCGCAACTGCTGACCTACCCAGGCCGAGCGGAGAACACTAGGTCAGTGTGGAGCGCAGAAATCCACGGAATGTCAGTGTGTAGCACAATAGTCAAAGCCATCCCTCCCGAACCTATCCAAACCTAACCCAACTAAACGTAATCTAACATAGCCTAACGCTCCGTGAGCACTATTGGTGCCCTCCCTGGGTCAGGCAGAACATGTTAGAAGAGTGCAGGGCGAAGAAGTCCATAGAATCGCAGTGTATGGCTGAAGAAGTAAGGCTATCCGAACCTTACGCGTGTTAACATAAACTATCATAACGTAACCGGGCACAACCTAACGTGCGGAGACCACTAATGCTGTCCTCTCCAACGCCAAACGGAGTACACCGGAGCGCAGTAGAGCGCAGATATCCACCGAACAGCCGTGTATAGCACAAAATTCAAAGCTATCCTGCCCTAACCTAACTAAACGTATCATATCCAAGCGCAACAAAACACAGACTAACACGCCGAGACCAATACCGCTGGCGAACGCAGAGCCAAGCAGAATACACAAGAGCACAGTGGAACGCAGTGATCCGCCGCATTGCAGTGTCTTGCCAAAGAGTGGGAGATACCCTAGCCTAACCTATCCTAACCTGACCTAACCGAAAGTCACTTAGCACGACCTGACGTGCCGCGACCGCGGTTGCTGGCATCCCTAGAGCAAAGCAGAACACATTAGTGGAGGGTATAACACAAAGATCCATAGAATCGCTGTGTACATCAGAAGATTTAGAGCTATACTCTCTGAACCTAACCAATCGTAACATAACCAAACGTAACAAAACTTAACCTAACGCGTCGCGACCACTACTACTGGCCTCCCCATATTCAAGCAGAACGAGTTAGTGGAGGTTCGAAAGCAGAAGTCCATAGAACAGCAGTGTATATAGGAAAAATCTCAGCTACCCAAACCTAACCCAAAGCAACAGAACATACCCAAACGTAGCTTAACTCGAACTAACATGCCGAGGCCGTAACTGCTGCCCTCCACAGATTCGAACAGCATATACCAGAACGCAATACAGCGCAGAAATCCACCCAATAGCAGTGCACAGCACAGAAGTTAAAGCAATCCCATCCAAACTTATCCTAAGCCAACATAACAGAACGTAATGTCACTCAACGTTATGTGCCTAGACCACTATTGGAGGCCTTTCCAGAGCCAAGCAGAAAATATAAAAGCACTCTAGGGATCCGAAATCCGCCTAATGGCAGACTATGGCACAAAAGTCAAAGGTATCCCATCCTAACCCGAGCTAACGTTACTTAGATTGACATGGACAAACAAAGCATATCGTGCCGCGAACACTATTGCCGGTCTCCACAGGGCAAAGTAGATTAGAGTGGAGATCAGTAGAGGTCAGGTATCCGCAGAGTAACAGTGTATAGCACGAAAGTCACAGCTATACGGACCAAACATAACCTAACCTATCCTATCCGTCCATAACACATCTCAACCTAACGTGACGCGAACACTATTCATATCGACC
This sequence comes from Eufriesea mexicana, assembly GCF_001483705.2. Taxonomy (NCBI): domain Eukaryota; kingdom Metazoa; phylum Arthropoda; class Insecta; order Hymenoptera; family Apidae; genus Eufriesea; species Eufriesea mexicana. Next base: position 78,879 of record NW_016912532.1, read on the forward strand.
CCGCAGACAGCAGATTGTGATAGGGCAATGTAGAGCGCAGAAGTCCATGGAATAGCATTGTCTAGCTCCAAAGTAAACGCTATCCCAAACTAATCCGACGTTAGGTATCATAACCAAGCGTAACGTAACTCAACCTATCGTGCCACGACAACCATCGCTGGCCTCCTCAGGGCCATGCAAAACACATCAGACGAGAGTAGGGCGCATAAATGCGTAAAATCGCAGTGTATGGCGGAAACTCGAAGCTGTCCAAACGTAACCCATGCAAACATAAGCTGACCAAACGTAATCTAGCTCAGCCTAACGTACCACGACCTCTATTGCTGGCCTCCACAGGAACATTCATGTTAGAGAAGAGAACAGTAGAGGGCAGGTATTCGCCGAATAACATTGTACAGCACGTAAGTCATAGCTATCCGAACCAAACATAACTTAACCTAACCCAAAAAACAGTAGCACAGCTCAAACCAACGGGCCGCAGGCACTATTGCTGGCTCTCGAGGGTCGAGCGTAGTATAGTAGAGCAGTGTAGAGCGCAGAAACCCTCCGAATATCAGTGTATAGCACAAAAGTCATAGACACCCTAGCCAAACTAAGCCTAATCTAGCCAAACCAAACGTAACGTACCTCATCAAAACGTGCCATGATCGCTATTGTGGGCACGCAGACGAGCGGAACATATTACAGGACACTAGTTCTCGGAAATCCTCCGAATATCAGTGTATACCACAAATGTTAAAGCTACTCTTTCCTAGCCTAACCAACCGTAACATAACAGACCGTAGCAAAGCTCAAAGTAACCAACCTAGACCAATGTTTTCCTCCACATATCTAAGCAGGGTTTACCAGAGAACAGCGGAGCGCATAATTTCACGAAACAGCAGCGAATAGGAGAAAAGGCAAAACTAACCTATCCTAACCTAAATAAGCCTTACCTAACCAAACTTAGCATAACTCAACGTAAAGAGCCGCGACCACAATTCCTGGTATACGCGAAGACAAGAAGAGTCCGATAGCGCAGTACAGAGCGCAGATGTTCATAGAATAGCAGTGTCCAGCTCAAAACTCTAAGCTGTCCAGAACTAACCGAACATAACCTAACCCAACCAAGCGTAATCTATCTCAACCTAACTTTCCGGGTCCACCAAGTCTGTCATCTCCAGACCCATGCTGAGCATATCAGGCGTGCGTAGGGCGCAGATATCCATAGAATCGCAATGTATAGCGGAAAGGTAAAAGCTGTCCACACCTGTCGCATTCTAACCTAAACCAGACAAGCGTAGTCTAGCTCAGCGTGACATGCCGCCACCACGATATCTGGCCTCCCCAGAGCCTAATAGAGCATACTAGAGCACAGTAGAGCGCGGGAACCCACCGATTAGCAGTGTATGGCACGAAGTTAAAGCTAAACTTTCCTAGCCTAACCACACCATATCAAACGGTATGTAGCCAAGCTCCACCTAACGTGCTGCGGCCACCATTCCTGGCGTCACCGGAGACAAGCAGAGCGAGATAGGGCGAATTAGATCGCAGATATCCATAGAAGAGCAGTGTGTAGAACAAAAGTCAATGAGATCCGAACCTAACACAGCATAACCTTATATTACCGAACTGAATCGAACTCAACGTAACGAGCCGCGACCACAATTCCTGGCCCCCACGGATACAAGCAGATTGTGATGGCGCGCAGTAGAGCGACTAGGTTCATGGATTAGCAGTGTGTAGCACAAAAGTCAACGCCATCCCGGCCTAACCTAACATAATCTAACCTAACCAAACGCAACCGTACACAACCTAACGTGCCGAAAGCACTACTGACGGCCTCCCCATAGCCAAGCAGAATATACTACAGCACAGTAGGGCACAGAAACCCACCGAAGATCAGTGCATTGCACAAATGTCAAAGACACCATGACCAAACTTAGCCTAATCTAACCTAGCCGGAAGTAACGTGACACAACCTATCGTGCCGCGTCTGCTATGCTGGGTGCAGAGTATAGTAGTGCAGTTAAGCGCGCAGTAATCCACCAAATAGCGGCGTGTGCCGAGAAGGTCTAAGTTACCCTATCCTAAACTAGCCGAACGTAACAAAACCAAACGAAGCCTATCTTAACCTAACGTATCGAGACAACTATTGCTGTCCTCTCCAGAGCCAAACAGAACATAGCTCGCAGCAGAGCGCAGGAAGACATCAAATGGCTGTGTATTTGCCGAGACTACTGTTACTGAGTGGAGCAGAGTAGATTAGAACAACGCGGAGCGCAAAAATCCGTCAATTACCAGTGTATAGCACAAAAGTCAAAGCTATGCTATCCTACCCTATCCAAGCGTAGTGTAACCAAACGTAACCTGACATAACCTAACGTGCCGAGACCACCACTGCTGCCCTCCCCAGCCAGAAGCAGGTCATATTAGAGGATAGTAGAGCGTGAAGGTCCATAAAACTGCAGAGTATGGTACGAAAGTCAATGACACCACAACCTAACCCTAACTAGCCAAACCTAACCGAACGCAACTTAACCGAATGTGACTAGCCGCGACCATTATTCCTGGTACTGCCATAGAAAAGCGGGTAACATTAGATCACAGTAGAACGCAGAAGTCCACCGAATTGAAGTGTACAGCACATAAGTCGAAGCCATCCTCTCCCAACCTAACCAAACATAACACGACCAAACGTAACCTAACTCAAACTAACGAGCTGAGATCACTACAGCTGGCCTCCGCATAGCCAAGCAGAATACACTAGAGCTCAGTTGATCGTAGAAATGCACAGAATAGCAGTGTATAGCACAAAAAGCCAAACACATGTTGACCAAACTTATCCCAACCCAACCAAAGCGAACGGAATCCATCTCATCCAAACACGCCACGAATATTGTCGCTGGTGTCCCAGACAGACAAGCAGAAGATATTAGAGCGCTGTAGAGCTCGGAAATATACGGAACAGAAGCGTATAGGACAAAAGGCAAAGTTAACCTATCCTAACCTACGTAAACCTTACCAAACCGAACATAGTATAACACAAAGTAAAGTGCCGCGGATACTCTTCCTGGTGTTCCCGAAGACAAGCAGAGTCAGATAGCGCAATAAAGAGCACAGAGCTTCATAGAATAGCAGTGTCTACATCAAGACTCAAAGCTGTCCAAGACTAACCCAACGCAACCTAACGTAGCCAAGCGTAATCTATCTGAACTTGTCGTTCCGCGACGACCATGTCTGGCATCTCCAGTGCCATGCAGAGCATATAAGACGACAGTAGGGCGTAGAAGTCCACAGAATCGCGGTGTATAGCGGAAAAGCCAAAGCCGTCAAAACCTAAACCGTGCAAACCTAAGCTAGCCAAACGTACTATAGCTCGAACTAAATTGCCGCCCCCAGGTTTTCTGGCCTCCTCAGAGCCAAACAGAACATACTAGAGCTCAGTAGGGAGCTGGAATCCACTGAGTAGCAGTGTATGCCACTGAAGTTAAAGATAAATTGTCCTAACCTAACAAATCGTATCATAAGCAACCGTAACAGAAAACATGGTGACATGCCGAGACCGCCATTGCTGTCCTCTTCAAGCCAAGCAGAGCATATAAGAGCAGGGTAGAGCGCAGAAGTCCACCGAACAATTTTCTGTACCACGAAAGTCAATGCTATCCACACCTAACTCAGAAGAACATAATTAAAGCAAACGTAGCCTAGCTCAACCTAACGATCCCAGACCACCATTGCAGGCCTCCACTGGGCCGAGAAGAGTATAGTAGAGCCAAGCAGGGCGCAGGAAGCCACCAGATAGCAATGTATAGCACAAAATTCAAAGCCATCTCGACCAGGCGTATCGTAACCTAACCAAAGCGAATGGAACTAAACTCAACCAAGCGTGGCACGAACATTAATGCTGGCCGCCCCAGGGACAAGAAGAATATATTAGAGCAATATAGAGCTCAAAAATCCACCGAGCAGCAATGTATAGGACAAAAGTCGAAGCTATCTCCTCCTAACATTGCCAACCGTTGTATAACCAAGTGTAACCGGACACAACATATTATGCCCCGACCATGATTGCTGGTACCCGCAGAGCCAAGCGGAACATATTATATCATAGTATAGCGCAGTAATCCTCCGAAATGCAGTGTAGAGGAAAAAAGTCGAAGACATTCTAACCTAACCTATCCTAAGCTAACCTAAACGAACGTAGACTGACTGAACTTAACGTGCCGCGACCACTACTGCTGGACTTCCCATAGCCAAGCAGAACAAGCTGGTGCACAGGAGAGCGTAGAAATCCACCGAATAGTAGTGTACAGCACAAAAGTCAAAGCCATCCTAACCATTCTTGACCTAACCTAATCAAAGAAAACGTAACCTAACTCACACAAACGCGCCGCGACCACTATTGCTAACCTCCCCAGAGCGAGGCAGAATATATTGCAGCACAGTAGAGACTAGAAATCAACCGCATAGCAATGAATAACAAGGAAGTCAAAGCTATCCGAACGTATCAAAGCTCAACCTAACGTGCCGAGACCTGTATTGCTGGCCTCCCCAAAGCAAAGCAAAGCGTACTAGAACAGAGTGGAGAGCAGAGACCCTCCGAATAGCAGTGTATAGCACGATAGTCAAAGCTTTTCTCTCCTAATTAAACCAAACGTAGCACAATCAAACGTACCCTTAATCAACATACCGTGGCGAGACTGCTATTGCAAGACTCTCCAGAGCCAGGCAGAGCATATTAGAGCAATGTTGGGCGCTGAAACCCTACGAACGGTAGTGTACAGCATAAAAGTCAATGCCATCCTATCCTAGCCTAACCAAACGTGACATAACCAAACGTAATCTAACTCCACCTAACGTGCCGATACCATACTTACTGGCCACCCCAGAGCCAAGCAGAATATACCAGAGCTCAGTAGAGCGTGGAAATCCACCCAATACCAGTGTATAGCACAGAAGATAAAGCAATCCTATCCTATCCTTACCAAACGCAACATAAGCGGACCAAATGTTATCCAAACCTACGCCACGACAGCTACTGCTGGCCTCATGAGAGCTAAGCAGGGTATAGCAGGGTAATGTAGAACGCTGGAATCGTCCGAGTGGCAGTGTAGAGCATAATAGTCAATGCTGTCTCAGCCAAACTTAACCAAACATTACCTGACAAAGCGTAACATAACTCAACCTATCGTGCCGCGAACATGAGTCCTGGCATCCACGGGGACAAGCAGAACTTATTAGAGGTGAGTAGGGCTCAGAAATCCATAGGATCGCAGTGTACAGCAGAAAAGTCGAAGATATCCGAACGTAACCCAAACTAGCAAAACCTAACCGAACGCAACAATGCTCAACGTAACCTACCGCGACCAGAATTCCTGGCCACCATAGGGACAAGCAGAGCACATTAGGCCACAGTGGAGCGCAGAAACCGACCGTATAGCAGTGTATGGCACGAAAGTCATAGCTATCCCATCCCAGCCAGGCCAAACGTATCGGAAGCGAACGTAGCCAAACTCACCCTGAGGTGCCGAGACCGCTATTGCTGCCGTCCTCAGAGCAAAGCAGAACGTATTAGTGGAGATTATAGCGCAGAAGTCCGTAAACTCGCAGCGCAAAGCACAACAGTCGCAGCTACCCTACCTTAACATAGACATACGTAACATAACCGAACGTAGCTTAACTCAACCTAACGTGGCGAGGCCACTATTGCTTGACTCTCGGGAGCCAAGCAAAATGGACTGCAGCACAGTGGAGCGTAGTAGTTCACCGCGTAGCTGTGTACCGCACAAAGGTGGGAGATATCCTGACATAAAATGTCATAACTTAACCTAACCGAACAAAGGTTAGCACAACATAAGGTGCCGAGACTACCATTGATCGCCACCCAAGAGCCAAGCAGAGCACACTAGAGCAGTATAGAGCGCAGCAATCCATAGAATGGCGGTGTATATCACATAAGACGAAGCTAACCTATCCCAACTTAAACGAACGTAACATAACCATACGCAAGTTGTCTCGGCATAATGTGCCGAGACCACTACTGCTGGC
>NW_016912533.1:0-218 GCF_001483705.2 Eufriesea mexicana
ATAAAAGTCAAAGCTATCCTGACCTAAACGTACCAAACGTAAAGTAAACAAACGTTATATATCGCCAAACAATCGTGCCGAGAACACTATTAATACCCTCCCCAGAGCGAAGCAGAACATACTAGAGAACACTAGAGCGCATAAATGCACGGAACAAGTGCTCATAACACGAAAGTCGAAGCTATCGAAGCCTAAACAGAACAAACATACCCTTACCG
>NW_016912534.1:0-1370 GCF_001483705.2 Eufriesea mexicana
TCGGTTACGTTTGGCTATTTTACGTTTGGCTAGGTAAGGATAGGCTACTTTGACTTTTGTGCTGTACACCTTTATTCCGTGGATTTCTGCGCTATAATGTGCTGTAATATCCTCTGCTTGGATCTGGGGTGGCCAGTAATGATGGTCTTAGCACGAGAGTTTGGGATAGGTTACGTTTTGTTAGGTTAGGTTTGACAGGGTCGATTATGATATCCTTGACTTTACACTTGTGACTATACACTTTATTCGGTGATTTTGTGTGAGCTACTGTGCTCTACTACTTACTGTTTGGCTACGGGGAGGCCAGGAGTAGTGGTCGCGGAACGTTATGCTGATCTACGCAAAGTTCGGTTTTGTTTGGTTAGGTCAGGTTGGGTTACGATATCAACGGCTTTTGTGCTGTTCACTGCAACGAGGTGGGTTTCTGCGTTGTACTATCACCAGTTGGTTCTGCACGACACTGGGGAGGCCAGAAATATTGGCCGGAGTACGTTTGGTTGTGTTATGTTTCGTTTGCATATGGTAAGATTGGACATACTAGGATAGGATAGCTTTGACTTTTGCGCTAAGCACTGCTATTCGGTGGGTATCTGCGCTCTATTGCGCTCCAGTGTGTTGTGTTTAGCTCTGGGGTGGCCAACGATAGTGGTCTCGGAACGTTAGTTTGACCTATGCTACGTTCGGTCATGTTACGTTTGGTGAGGTTAGGATAGGGTATTCCAGACTTTCGCACTATAATAGGCAATCAGCGGATTTCTTTGCTCTACTGTGCTCTTGCACATTCTGCTTGGATCTGGGAAGGCCAGCAGTAGTGGTCTCGGCACGTTAGGTTGTGTCTAGCTACGCTTGCTTTTCATACGCTTTGTTAGTTTTGAATACGCTACTTTGTCTCTTGTGCTATATACCACTACTCCGTGGATATCTGCGCTCTAATGTGCTCTAGTACGCTATGCTTGGCGCTGGATTGGCCAGCAATTTTGGTCTCGTCGCGTTATTTTGGGTTACACAATGTTTGGGTAGGAAAGGTTATGTCAAGTTAGGTCAGGATGTGTTTGACTTATGTGCTATACAGTGCAGTGCGGTGGGTTTCTACGCTCTGGTGTCCTCTAGTATGTTCTGCTCGAATATGGGGAGGCGAGCAATAGTGGCCGCGGCGCGTTAATTTGAGGTAGGCGAAGTTTGGCTAGGTTATGTTGGCTTAGGTTAGGCCTGGATAGATATAACTTTTGCGCCCTACTCTGCGAGTCTAGGGACTTCTGCGCCGTACTGTCCTCTAGTAAGTTCAGCTCAACTCTGTGGAGGCCAGAAATAGTGGCCGGGGTATGTTAGGTTTAGCTATGTTACGTATGGTTATGATACGATTGGATATA
>NW_016912535.1:0-1486 GCF_001483705.2 Eufriesea mexicana
ATGGATGGATGTATGGATTGATTGAGGGATGGATGGACGGACGTACGAATGTATGGATGCATGTTTGTATATATGTATGGATGTATGAATGTATGGATGTATGGATGTATGGGTGTATGGATGGATGTATGGATGGATTGAGGAATGGATGGACGAATGTGCGGATGTATGAATGCATGGATGTATATATGTATGGATGTAAGGATGTATGGATATGTAGGTGTATGGATGGATGGATGTATGGATGGATGTATGTGTCGATGGCAGGATATATGGATGGATGGATGTATTGTTGTACAGATGTACGGAAGCATGAATGTATGGATGTATGGATGTATGTATGGATGTTTGTGTGGATGTAAGTATGGATGAATGCATGGATGTATGTGTGGATGTATGTACGGATGCGTGCATGTATGTAGGCATGGATGTATGTATGGATGTTTGTATGGATGTATGGATGGATGTATGTATGGATGTATGTATATATGTATGCAAGAATGTATGTATGGAGGTATGTATGGATGAATGTACGCGTGTATATATGGACCTGTGTATTGTTGTGTGTATGTATGCATGGAAGGATGGATGGATTGGTGGATGGAAGTATGGATGAAAGTACGAACGTATCGATGGACGTATGGATGGGTGGATGTTTTGATGGATGGATGTATGGAAGTATGGATGTAAGTATGGATGTATGTATGGATGGATGGCTGTATGGATGGGCGGAAGTGTGGATGGATTGAGGTACGGGTGGACGAATGTACGGATGTATGGTTGTATGTATTCATATATGCATGTATGTATGGATGGATGGTTGTATCGAATGATGGAAGTACCAATGGACGGTTTTATGGGTGTATGGTCGTGTGGATGTATGGATGTATACATGGATGGGTGTACGAATGGATATGTTTATGGATCGATGGATGTATGGATGGGCGGATCTATGGATGGGCAGATGTATGGATGGATGGATGTATGGATTGATTGAGGGATGGATCGTATGAATGTATGGATGTATGGGTGTATGGATGGATGTATGCATGGACGGATCTATGTGTGGATGGCAGGGTATATGGATGGATGGATGTATTGTTGTACAGATGTACGGATGCATGAATGTATGGATGTATGTATGGATATTTGTGTGGATGTATGTATGGATGAATGCATGGATATATGAATGGATGTATGTACGGATGCATGCATATATGTTGGCATGGATGTATGTATGGATGTTTGTATGGATGTATGGATGTATGTATGTATGGATGTATGTTAGAATTTATGTATGGATGTATGTATGGATGAATGAATGCGTGTATGTATGGATCTGTGTATTGATGTGTGTATGGATGCATGGAACGATGGATGGATTGGTGGATGGAAGTATGGATGGAAGGTTTTATGGATCGATGTATGTATGGGTGGGTGGATGTTTGGATGGATGGACGTATGGAAGTATGGATGTATGTATGGA
>NW_016912536.1:0-3412 GCF_001483705.2 Eufriesea mexicana
GGTTACGTTCGGCAAGGGTAGGCTTGACTTCCATGCTATCCACTGTAGTTCAGTGGATTTCTGCGGTCGGCTGTGCTATACTACATTGTGCATGGCACTGGGGAGGCTAGGAATAGTGGCCGCGGCACGTTACGTTTGGCAGGTTACGTTCGGTTAGGTTATGCCAGCATGGGTCAAGTACGGAATGCTATGACATGTGTGCTATAGGCAGCGATTCGATGGCGTTCTGCGCTGTACTGTCCTCGAACATGATCAACTCGTCTCCGCAGGGGCAGGCAATAGTGGTCCCGGCACGTTAGCTTGAGTTATGCCATGTTTGGCAATGTTCAGTTTGTTGAGATTAGGATAGGATAGCTTAGACATCTGTGCCCTAAGCTGCTATCATCCGATTCCTGCGCTCTACTGCGGTCCAATATTACCTGCTTGGCTCTGGTGAGGCCAGCAATAGTGGTCATGGCACGTCAGGTTGAGGTAGGTTACGTTTGGTTTGGTTCGGTTAGGCCATGTTTGGTCAGGGTATCTTTGTCTTTCGCACTGTACGTAGTTATTTGGTAGACTTCTGCGACCTACTGTGCTCTCCTACACTCTGATAGGCGCAGGAGAGGTCAGGGGCAGTGGTCGTGGCACGCCATGTTGAGTTACACTGCGTTAGGTTAGGTTAGACAAGATCAGATCATGGTAGGGAATCTCCTACTTTTGTGCTTTTCACTGCAATGCGGCGGATCCCTACACACAACTTTGCTTTATTATACTCTGCTTGTCACTGTGGAGGTCAGCAATAGAGGTCTCGACATGTTTGGTTGCGCTATGTTACGTTTGATATGTTACGCTTGGCTAGGTTAGGACAGGCTACTTCGACATTTGTGCCTTGCACTGCTATCCCTAGGGTTTCTGCGATCTACAGTGCTCTACAATAATCAGCTTAGCTCCGGGGATGCCTGCAGCGGCGGTCGCTATACGCACTGTTGTGTTACACTACGTTTGGTTTCGATAGTTTAGATCAGATTATGTCAGGATGTCTTCGGCATTTGTGCTTTTCACAGCAATTCGGTGGATTTCTGCGCATTACTGTGTTCTGGAATACTCCGCTTGTCTTTGTGGGGGCCAGCAATTGTGGTCTCGTCATGATAGGTTGAGTTAGGATGCGTTTGAATACGTTACGTTTGGCTAGGTTAGGATATGCTACTTCGTCTTTTATGCTGTACACCGCAATTCGGTGGGCTTTTGCGCTCTACGCTGCTCTACTATGCCATGCCCGACTCTGGTTAGGCGAGCAATAGTGGCCGTGGCACGTTAGGTTGCGGTATGTTACGATTGGTTAGGACAGGTTGGGCTATATTTGGTTAGAATAGCTTTGACTTTCGTTATACACACTGTTATCCATTTGATTTCAGCGCTCTACAGTGCTCTAGTATATTCTGCTTGTTTTTGTGGCGGCCAGCAATAGTGGTCTCGACATGTTAGGTTGGTTAGTTTATGTTAGGTTATGATTCGTTTGGCTAGGTTAGAATGTGATACCTTGTCTTTTGTGCTACACACCGCCTTTCGGTGTGTTTCTGCGTCCTAATGTGCTATAGTACGCCCGGCTTGTCTCTGGGACTGCCAATAACTGTGGTCTCGGAACATAAGTTTGAGTAATGGAACGTTCCATTAGGCTAGATTATGAAGGCTCGGTTGGGATTTCTCTCACTATTGGGATACAAACTGCTATTCGGTGCATTTCTGCGGTCTGCATTGCTCCTCTACATTCTGCTCGAATCCTGGGAGGCCAGCAATAGTGGTCGTGCCGCGTCAGGTTCAGTTATGCAACGTTCGGATATGTTGGGCTAGGTTATATTTGTTTAGGATAGGTTTGACTTTCGTGCTGTACACCCTTGTCAGCTGGATTTCTGTCTTCTACTGTGCTCTACTACCCTCTGCTCGACTCTTTGGAGGCGAGAAGTAGCGGCCGCGGCAATTTAGGTCGAGTTATGTTACGATAGGTTTGGCTAAGTTGTGCTAAGTTTGGTTAATGTAGATACTACCATCGTGCTGTACACTGTTTTTCGGTGTATATCAGTGATCTGCACTACTCTGATACATTCTACTTGGTCGTCTGTAGTCCAGGAGCAATGGCCTCGGCGCTTCATGTTCGGATCTGCAGCGTTCGGTTCGGTTAGGCTAGGTCAGGTTAGGTAGGCATTTCTTCGGCTTTTGTGCTGTTCACTGCCGTGTGGTGGATTCCTGTACTCTACTGTGCTCTTGTACATTCTGCTTGTCTCTGTGGAGGGCAGCAGTGGTGATCTCGTCATGTCAGGTTGAGTTAGGCTACGTCTGGGTATGTTACGTTCGTCTAAGTTGGGATAAGCAACTATGACTTTTGTGCTATTCACCGCTATTCAGTGGATTTCTGCGCTCTAATGCTCTGTAGATTGCTCAGCTCGTCCCTGGGAGGCCAGCAATATTGGTCTCGTTACGTTGTGCTTGGTTACACTACGTTAGGATAGGTTAGGTTAGGCCAAGATGGGCCAGGGTATGTTTGACCATTGTACTATACAATGCAATGCGGTAGATCTCTGCGTTCTGCTGTGCTATAGTGTATTCTGTTTGACTCCTGGGAGGCAAGCAATTGTGTTCTCGGCACGTTGGGTTGGGCCACGCTACGTTCGGTTATGTTACGTTTGGGAGGTTAGGATAGGATAGCTCTCACTTTTGTGCTACAAAGTGCAACGCAGCGGATTTCTGTGCTCTACTGTGCTCTGGTATATACTGGTGGGCTTTGAGGTGGCCACCAATAGTGGTCTCGGCGCGTTGGGGTTAGCAGTGTTACGTAAGTTTCTGTTACGTTTGGCTAGGTTAGGTCACTATAGCTTTGACTTTTGCGCTATACGCTGCTGTTCGTGGTATTTCCATTCTCTCATGCGCTCTAACATCTTCTGCTTGCCTTTGGGGAGGGCAGCAATATTAGTCGCATCAGGTTATGCTGTGTTACTCTACGGTCGGGTATGTTAGGTTATGTCAGCTTAGGTCAGGATAAGTTCGACTTTTGTGCTACACCCGGCAATGCGGTGGATTTATGCGCTCCAATGTGCTCTAATGTGCTCTGCATGGCTCAGGAGTTCCCGATAATAGTGGTCACGACACGTTAGTTTGTGTTATGTTGCGTTACGTTAGGTTAGGTTAGGTTAGACTTGTTCGGCTAGCATTTCTTCGACTTTTGTGCGATACACTGATGTTGGTTCGATATCTGCGATCCACATTGCTCTACTAAACGCGGCGCGACTCTGGGGAGGCGAGCAATGGTGTTCGTCGCCCGCTAGGTTTCGTCAGGTTACGCTTTGGTAGGTTAGATTAGGCTTTGTTTGGCTAGGATAGCTTTGGCTTTCATGCCACACACTGATATCCGGTGGGTTTCTGTGACCTGCTGTGCGCT
>NW_016912537.1:0-954 GCF_001483705.2 Eufriesea mexicana
AATAAATTTGACATTTTCAGGCAGATTCCATTGCGGTGCAACTTCTACAGGAAGCCAATAGGATCTTCACACCATATTTACTCAGAGACGGTTGCTCACCACGATATTAGCCGAACATTTCAATAAAATTGTACTTTCCCGTCACATACAACTGCAATGCAGTGACTATAGCAAACCAATTGTATCTTTCCACCTGATTTACGCAGAAAAGGCAGCACACCATGATATTAGCCGAGAAAGTCAATAGAATTGAGCCTTCCAATCAGATTCTGCTGCAATGCAATGGCTATAGCAAACCAATAAAAAAATCGTTCCCCCTTATTTATGCCGAAAAGTTTACACTCCGCCATATTTGTCGAAAATGTCAATAAGATTGATCTTTTCCGGCAGATTCTATTGCAATGCAATGGCTATTGCAAACCAATAGGAACTTTCCTTCTTATACATGCAGAAAAGCTTGCTCGACGTGATATTGGTCGAGAATGACAATAGAATTGGACATTCCAGGCAGAGTCTATTGTAATGCAATAGCTATAGCAAACCTATGGAATATTTCCTACTTACATATGCTGAAAAGTTTGCTCACCATGATATTAGTTGAAAATGACAATAGAAATGAACTTTTCAGACATATTGTATTGCAACGCAATGGCTATATCAAACCAATAGAACGTTTCCTTGTTATATATGCCGAAAAGCTTACATTCTACCATATTTGTCGAAAATGTCATTAAAATTGATCTTTTCACACGTATTCCATTGCAATGCAATGGCTATACCAAACAAATTGGATCTCCCCCCCCCCCGATTTATGCAGAAAAGGTTGCCCATCACTATATTAGTCGAAAATTTCAAAAAAATTGGATTTCTCTGTCAGACTCTATTGCACAGCGATGGCTATAATTATCCAATATATTGTTTACACCCTGTATATGCAGGAAAGCTTGCTCACAA
>NW_016912538.1:0-1237 GCF_001483705.2 Eufriesea mexicana
GAATGTATGTATGTACGGATGTATGGATGTATGAATGTATATATGTATGGACGTATGCATGTAGATATGTATGGATGTATGTATTTATGGATGGATGTATGAGTGGATGGATGTACGGATGGATGGATGTATGTATGGACGTATGTATGGATGTATGGATGGATGAAAAAAAAATGTGTGGATGTATGAATGTATGGATGTATGGATGGATTGAGGTTTGGATGGACGGATCTCGGATGTATGTATGTATGGTTGTATATATGTGTGGATGTATGGATGTGTGGATGTATGGATGTATGGATGGAGGGATGTATGGATGTATGGATGTATGGACGTATGGATGTACGAATTTATGGATGGTCTGATGTATGGCTGTATGGATGAAGAGATGTATGGATCGATGGTCGTACGGATGGGATGAAGTGTGGATGGATGAATGTATCGTAGGGTGGACGTATGGATGGATGGATGTGCGGATGGCCGGATGTATGGATGTACGAATGTATGGATGGATGGATCTATGATTGGATGGATTTATGGATTGGTGGATGAATGGATTTATGGATGGGTGGATGGATGGACGTAAGTACGGATGTGTGTATAGACGTATGTGTGGATGTATGGATGTATGGGTGTATGTACGTGTGAATGTACGAACGTATGGGTGTACGGATGTATGGATGTATGGATCTATAAATGTATGGATGTATGGATGGCTGGATGTATGAGTGGATGGGTGTGTGGGTGGATGGATGTATGGATGTATGTATGGATGTATGGATGGATGCATGTATGGTTGTATGGATGTATGGATGGATGCATTTATGGATGTGTGGATGTATGAACGTGTGGATGGATGGATGTATGGATCGATAGATGTATGGATCGATGCATGTATGGATGGGTACTAGTATGGTTCGATGGATGTATGGTTCGATGGATGTATGGATGGGTGGATGTATGGATGGATGGATGTATGGGGAAATGGATGTATGGATGGATGTATGTATGGATGTAAAGTGTATGTATGGGTGTATGAGTTTAAGGATGTATTTGAGTTATGTATGTATGGATGTATGTATGCATGTATGGATGTTCGAAAGTATGGATGTACGGATGCATGGATGTATGGATGTGTGAGTGGATGAACGAATGTATGGTTGGATGCATGAATGGATATATGTATGGATGTGTAGATGCGTGTATGGAAGGGCGAATGTATGGAGGTATATATGGA
>NW_016912539.1:0-1270 GCF_001483705.2 Eufriesea mexicana
CAATGGCAAGTACAGCCATCTACTTTTCAGAGAATAGGTCAATTCAAAATCTATAACGTGTCACTGAATGGAGAATAGATCGCCCAACGCCTTTAAACCGATGGCAAGTACAGCCATCTACTTTTCAGAGAATAGGTCAATTCAAAATCTATAACGTGTCACTGAATGGAGAATAGATCGCCCAACGCCTTTAAACCGATGGCAAGTACAGCCATCTACTTTTCAGAGAATAGGTCAATTCAAAATCTATAACGTGTCACTGAATGGAGAATAGATCGCCCAACGCCTTTAAACCGATGGCACGTACAGCCATCCACTTGCCAGAGAATAGGTATATTCAAAATATATAACCTGTTATAGCTTGGTGAATAGATCGCCTAACGCCTTGAATCGAATGGCAAGTACTGCCACCTTCTTGACAGGGAATAAGTCTATACAAAATATATAATCTGTTATGGCTTGGCGAATAGACCGCCAAACGCCTTCAATCCAATGGCAAGTACTGCCATCTACTTGCCAGACAATAGGCCCTTTCAAAATCTCTAACCTGTTATAGCTTGGTGAATAGATAACGCCTTCAATCCAATGGCAAGTACGGCCATCCACTTGCCAGAGAATAGGTCTATTCAAAGTCTGTAACCTGTTATAGCTTGGTGAATAGATCGCCTAACGCCTTCAATCTAATAGCAAGTACTGCCACCTTCTAGACAGGGAATAAGTCTACTCAAAATCTATAATCTGCTATGGCTTGGTGAATAGACCGCCAAACGCATTCAATCCAATGCCAAGTACTGCCATCTTCTTGCCAGACAATAGGCCCCTTCAAAATCTCTAACCTGTTTTAGAATGGAGAATAGATCGCCCAACGCCTTCAAACCGATGGCAAGTACAGCCATCTACTTGCCAGAGAATAGGTCTATTCAAAATCTATAATCTGTTATAGCTCGGAGAATAGGTCGCCAAACGTCTTCAACCAATGGTAAGTACAGCCATCTACTTGCCAGAGAATAGGTCTATTCAAAGTCTGTAACCTGTTATAGCTTGGAGAATAGATCGCCACACGCCTTCAATCCAATGGCAAGTACTCCCATCTGCTTGCCAGATAATAGGTCTATTCAAAATCTATAATCTGTTATAGCTCGGAGAATAGGTCGCCAAACGTCTTCAACCAATGGTAAGTACAGCCATCTACTTGCCAGAGAATTGATCTATTCAAAATCTATAAAATGTTATAGCTTGGCGAATAGATCGCCTAACGCCTTCAATCCTA
>NW_016912540.1:0-475 GCF_001483705.2 Eufriesea mexicana
GAAGATGTCGTTAAAATTGAATATTCCACTAAGATTCTAGGGCATTGCAATGGCTATAGCACGAAAAAAGTATCTTTCCCCATTACCCATGCAAGGAAGTTAGCTCACCACGATATTAGTCGAAAATGTCAATAAAATTGTACTATCCAGCCAGATTCTATAGCACTGCAAAGGATATAGCACGCCAATAGATTCTTCCCTCCTTATTTATGCAAGAGAGTTCGCTCACCACGATATTAGTCGAAAATGTCAATAAAATTGTACTATCCAGCCAGATTCTATAGCACTGCAAAGGATATAGCACGCCAATAGATTCTTCCCTCCTTATTTATGCAAGAGAGTTCGCTCACCACGATATTAGTCGAAACTGACAATAAAATTGAACTTTCCGGCCAGATTCTATACGATTGCTATGGCTACAGCAGGCCAATAGAATCCTTTCTCCTTATTTACGCAAGAAAGGTAGCTCACCACG
>NW_016912541.1:0-741 GCF_001483705.2 Eufriesea mexicana
TAGCTTGGAGAATAGGTCGCCTAACGTCTTCAACCAATGGTGAGTACAGCCATCTACTTGCCAAAGAATATGTCTACCCAAAATCTGTAATCTGATATAGCTTGGTGAATAGATCGCCTAACGCGTTGAATTCAATGCCAAGTACATCCACCTGCTTGGCAGAGAATACGTCTATTCAAAATTTATAACCTGTTACAGCTTGGTGAAGAGATCGCTTATCACCTCCTATTCAATGGCAAGAACAGCCATCTACTTGCCCAAGAATATGTCTATTCAAAATCTGTAATCTGTTGTAGCTTGGTGAATAGTTCGCCTAACGCCTTCAATCCAATGGGAAGTACAGCCACCTACTTGCCAGAGAATTGGGCTGTTCAAAATATATAACCTGCTGTAGCATGGTGAATAGATCGCCTAACGCATTCAATCCAGTGGCAAGTACAGCAATCTACTTGCCAGAATTATTCATAATCTATAACCTGTTATAGCTTGGAGAATAGATCGCCGAACGCCTTCAATACAATGGCAATTACAGCCATCTGCTTGCCAAAGATTAGGTCTATTGAAAGTCTATTACCTGATATAGCTTGGAGAAGAGGTCGCCTAACGTCTTCAACCAATGGTGCGTACAGCCATCTACTTGTCACAGAATTGGTCTATTCAAAATCTATAACCTGTTATAGCTTGGTGAATAGATCGCCTATCACCTCCTATCCAATGGCAAGAACAGCCATCTACTTGCCA
>NW_016912541.1:1632-1992 GCF_001483705.2 Eufriesea mexicana
CTGTTGTAGCTTGGTGAATAGATCGCCTAATGCCTTCAATCCAATGGCAAGTACAGCCATCTACTTGCCAGAGATGAGGTCTATCCAAAATCTGTAGCCTGGTATAGCATGGTGAATAGATCGTAGAACGCCTTCAATACAATGGCAAGTACAGCCATCTACTTGCCAGAGAATAAGCCTATTCAAAACCTATAATATGTTAGAGCTTGGTGAGTAGATCGCCTAACGCCTTCAATCCAACGGCAAGTACAACCATCTACTTGCCAGAGAATTGTTCTATTCAAAATCTATTACCTGTTATACATTGGTGAATAGATAGCCTGACGACTTCAATCCAACGGCAAGAACAACCATCTACTT
>NW_016912542.1:0-561 GCF_001483705.2 Eufriesea mexicana
CATATCAAACCTAAACTAACATATCGTAATCTAACGTAGACAAACCCAACGTTACGTGCCGCGAACACTATTTCTGGCTTCCTAGGGACTCTCTGATTAGAATACATCGCAGTGGAGGGCAGGAACCCACCGAATAACTGCGTATAGCACTAAAGTCAATGGTGACCTAACCTGACAAGGCAGAAAGTAACCTAACCAAATATAGAGTATCTAATCATGGCGTGCCGTGACCACTATTGCTAGCTTCCCCATAGGCAAGCAGAATATGAATAGAGCATAGAAGAGCACCGAAGTCCATAGGACTTGAGCGCTGATGTCGAAGCCATTCTGACCTAACCCAGCCGAACCTAACCTAACCAAGCGTAACCAAATCCAAGTTAACGTGCCGCGACTAGTATTGGTGGCCTCCACATAGCGACGCAGATCTTAACACAGTAGAGTAGAGCGAAAAACTCCATTGAATCGCACGGCCTGGCAGAAAATTCGAAGCTACACAAGCCAAACCAGAGCAAACATAACCTGACCAAACTTATCCTATTTCAAACTGTCTCTCCGAGACCA